>NW_027469544.1:0-105187 GCF_051020765.1 Lasioglossum baleicum
GTTAGATCAGTGCATTTACATGCAACGAAGCGAAATTGGCACAGAAACTCCGATTCGGCAAGCACGATCACCATTTATTCGACCTTATGTCAGATTCGACGATTCTTCGTATCAGAAGTGTATTTCTGTGCGGAATCGCTGTTCGCGTGTTAGATCAGTGCATTTTGCATGCAACGAAGCGAAATTGGCACAGAAACTCCGGTGCGGCAAGCACGATCACGATTTATTCGAGCTTATGTCAGATTCGACGATTCTTCGTTTCAGAAGTGTATTTCTGTGCGGAATCGCTGTTTCGCGTGCTAGATCAGTGAGTTTGCATGCAAATATGCGAAATTGGCACAGAAACTCCGATTCGGCAAGCACGATCACGATTTATTCGAGCTTATGTCAGATTCGACGATTCTTCGTTTCCGAGTGTATTTCTGTGCGGAATCGCTGTTTCGCGTGCTAGATCAGTGCATTTGCATGCAACGAAGCGAAATTGGCACAGAAACTCCGGTGCGGCAAGCACGATCACGATTTATTCGAGCTTATGTCAGATTCGACGATTCTTCGTTTCAGAAGTGTATTTCTGTGCGGAATCGCTGTTTCGCGTGCTAGATCAGTGCATTTGCATGCAAATATGCGAAATTGGCACGGAAACTCCGATTCTGCTAGCACGATCACGATTTATTCGAGCTTATGTCAGATTCGACGATTCTTCGTTTCAGAAGTGTATTTCTGAGCGGAATCGCTGTTTCGCGTGCTACATCAGTGCATTTGCATGCAACGAAGCGAAATTGGCACAGAAACTCCGGTGCGGCACCACGATCACGATTTATTCGAGCTTATGTCAGATTCGACGATTCTTCGTTTCAGAAGTGTATTCTGTGCGGAATCGTTGTTTCGCGTGCTAGATCAGTGCATTTACATGCAACGAAGCGAAATTGGCACAGAAACTCCGATTCGGCAAGCACGATCACCATTTATTCGACCTTATGTCAGATTCGACGATTCTTCGTATCAGAAGTGTATTTCTGTGCGGAATCGCTGTTTCGCGTGTTAGATCAGTGCATTTGCATGCAACGAAGCGAAATTGGCACAGAAACTCCGGTGCGGCAAGCACGATCACGATTTATTCGATCTTATGTTGGATTCGACGGTTCTTCATATCAGAAGAGTATTTCTGTGCGGAATCGCTGTTTTGCGTGCTAGATCAGTGGGTTTGCATGCAAATATGCGAAATTGGCACAGAAACTCCGATTCGGCAAGCACGATCACCATTTATTCGACCTTATGTCAGATTCGACGATTCTTCGTATCAGAAGTGTATTTCTGTGCGGAATCGCTGTTTCGCGTGTTAGATCAGTGCATTTGCATGCAACGAAGCGAAATTGGCACAGAAACTCCGGTGCGGCAAGCACGATCACGATTTATTCGAGCTTATGTCAGATTCGACGATTCTTCGTTTCAGAAGTGTATTTCTGTGCGGAATCGCTGCTTCGCGTGCTAAATCAGTGCATTTGCATGCAATATGCGAAATTGGCACAGAAACTCCGATTCTGCTAGCACGATCCCGATTTATTCGAGCTTATGTCAGACTCGACGATTCTTCGTTTCAGAAGTGTATTCAGTACGGAATCGTTGTTTCGCGTGTTAGATCAGTGCATTTACATGCAACGAAGCGAAATTGGCACAGAAACTCCGATTCGGCAAGCACGATCACCATTTATTCGACCTTATGTCAGATTCGACGATTCTTCGTATCAGAAGTGTATTTCTGTGCGGAATCGCTGTTTCGCGTGTTAGATCAGTGCATTTGCATGCAACGAAGCGAAATTGGCACAGAAACTCCGGTGCGGCAAGCACGATCACGATTTATTCGAGCTTATGTCAGATTCGACGATTCTTCGTTTCAGAAGTGTATTTCTGTGCGGAATCGCTGTTTCGCGTGCTAAATCAGTGCATTTGCATGCAAATATGCGAAATTGGCACAGAAACTCCGATGCGGCAAGCACGATCACGATTTATTCGATCTTATGTTGGATTCGACGGTTCTTCATATCAGAAGAGTATTTCTGTGCGGAATCGCTGTTTTGCGTGCTAGATCAGTGGGTTTGCATGCAAATATGCGAAATTGGCACAGAAACTCCGATTCGGCAAGCACGATCACCATTTATTCGACCTTATGTCAGATTCGACGATTCTTCGTTTCAGAAGTGTATTTCTGTGCGGAATCGCTGTTTCGCGTGCTAGATCAGTGCATTTGCATGCAAATATGCGAAATTGGCACGGAAACTCCGATTCTGCTAGCACGATCACGATTTATTCGAGCTTATGTCAGATTCGACGATTCTTCGTTTCAGAAGTGTATTTCTGAGCGGAATCGCTGTTTCGCGTGCTACATCAGTGCATTTGCATGCAACGAAGCGAAATTGGCACAGAAACTCCGGTGCGGCACCACGATCACGATTTATTCGAGCTTATGTCAGATTCGACGATTCTTCGTTTCAGAAGTGTATTTCTGTGCGGAATCGTTGTTTCGCGTGCTAGATCAGTGCATTTACATGCAACGAAGCGAAATTGGCACAGAAACTCCGATTCGGCAAGCACGATCACCATTTATTCGACCTTATGTCAGATTCGACGATTCTTCGTATCAGAAGTGTATTTCTGTGCGGAATCGCTGTTTCGCGTGCTAGATCAGTGCATTTGCATGCAACGAAGCGAAATTAGCACAGAAACTCCGGTGCGGCAAGCACGATAACGATTTATTCGACCTTATGTCAGATTCGACGATTCTTCGTATCAGAAGTGTATTTCAGTGCGGAATCGCTGTTTCGCGTGCTAGATCAGTGCATTTGCATGCAAATATGCGAAATTGGCACAGAAACTCCGATTCTGCTAGCACGATCACGATTTATTCGAGCTTATGTCAGATTCGACGATTCTTCGTTTCAGAAGTGTATTTCTGAGCGGAATCGCTGTTTCGCGTGCTACATCACTGCATTTGCATGCAACGAAGCGAGATTGGCACAGAAACTCCGTTGCGGCACCAAGATCACGATTTATTTGAGCTTATGTCAGATTCGACGATTCTTCGTTTCGGAAGTGTATTTCTGTGCGGAATCGTTGTTTCGCGTGCTAGATCAGTGCATTTACATGCAACGAAGCGAAATTGGCACAGAAACTCCGATGCGGCAAGCACGATCACGATTTATTCGATCTTATGTTGGATTCGACGATTCATCATTTCAGAAGAGTATTTCTGTGCGGAATCGCTGTTTTGCGTGCTAGATCAGTGGGTTTGCATGCAAATATGCGAAATTGGCACAGAAACTCCGATTCGGCAAGCACGATCACCATTTATTCGACCTTATGTCAGATTCGACGATTCTTCGTTTCAGAAGTGTATTTCTGTGCGGAATCGCTGTTTCGCGTGCTAGATCAGTGCATTTGCATGCAACAAAGCGAAATTGGCACAGAAACTCCGATTCTGCTAGCACGATCACGATTTATTCGAGCTTATGTCAGACTCGACGATTCTTCGTTTCAGAAGTGTATTTCTGTACGGTATCGCTGTTTTGCGTGCTAGATCAGTGGGTTTGCATGCAAATATGCGAAATTGGCACAGAAACTCCGATTCTGCTAGCACGATCACCATTTATTCGACCTTATGTCAGATTCGACGATTCTTCGTATCAGAAGTGTATTTCTGTGCGGAATCGCTGTTTCGCGTGCTAGATCAGTGCATTTACATGCAACGAAGCGAAATTGGCACAGAAAACTCCGATGCGGCAAGCACGATCTCGATTTATTCGATCTTATGTTGGATTCGACGATTCTTCATATCAGAAGAGTATTTCTGTGCGGAATCGCTGTTTTGCGTGCTAGATCAGTGGGTTTGCATGCACATATGCGAAATTGACACAGAAACTCCGATTCGGCAAGCACGAACACCATTTATTCGACCTTATGTCAGATTCGACGATTCTTCGTTTCAGAAGTGTATTTCTGAGCGGAATCGCTGTTTCGCGTCCTAGATCAGTGCATTTGCATGCAACGAAGCGAAATTGGCACAGAAACTCCGGTGCGGCAAGCACGATCACGATTTATTCGAGCTTATGTCAGATTCGACGATTCTTCGTTTCAGATGTGTATTTCTGTGCGGAATCGTTGTTTCGTGTGCCAGATCAGTGCATTTGCATGCAACGAAGCGAAATTGGCACAGAAACTCCGATTCTGCTAGCACGATCACGATTTATTCGAGCTTCTGTCAGATTCGACGATTCTTCGTTTCAGAAGTGTATTTCTGTGCGGAATCGCTGTTTCGCGTGCTAGATCAGTGAGTTTGCATGCAAATATGCGAAATTGGCACAGAAACTCCGATTCGGCAAGCACGATCACGATTTATTCGAGCTTATGTCAGATTCGACGATTCTTCGTTTCCGAAGTGTATTTCTGTGCGGAATCGCTGTTTCGCGTGCTAGATCAGTGCATTTGCATGCAACGAAGCGAAATTGGCACAGAAACTCCGGTGCGGCAAGCACGATCACGATTTATTCGAGCTTATGTCAGATTCGACGATTCTTCGTTTCAGAAGTGTATTTCTGTGCGGAATCGCTGTTTCGCGTGCTAGATCAGTGCATTTGCATGCAAATATGCGAAATTGGCACGGAAACTCCGATTCTGCTAGCACGATCACGATTTATTCGAGCTTATGTCAGATTCGACGATTCTTCGTTTCAGAAGTGTATTTCTGAGCGGAATCGCTGTTTCGCGTGCTACATCAGTGCATTTGCATGCAACGAAGCGAAATTGGCACAGAAACTCCGGTGCGGCACCACGATCACGATTTATTCGAGCTTATGTCAGATTCGACGATTCTTCGTTTCAGAAGTGTATTTCTGTGCGGAATCGTTGTTTCGCGTGCTAGATCAGTGCATTTACATGCAACGAAGCGAAATTGGCACAGAAACTCCGATTCGGCAAGCACGATCACCATTTATTCGACTTATGTCAGATTCGACGATTCTTCGTATCAGAAGTGTATTTCTGTGCGGAATCACTGTTTCGCGTGCTAGATCAGTGCATTTGCATGCAACGAAGCGAAATTTGCACAGAAACTCCGGTGCGGCAAGCACGATAACGATTTATTCGACCTTATGTCAGATTCGACGATTCTTCGTATCAGAAGTGTATTTCAGTGCGGAATCGCTGTTTCGCGTGCTAGATCAGTGCATTTGCATGCAAATATGCGAAATTGGCACAGAAACTCCGATTCTGCTAGCACGATCACGATTTATTCGAGCTTATGTCAGATTCGACGATTCTTCGTTTCAGAAGTGTATTTCTGAGCGGAATCGCTGTTTCGCGTGCTACATCACTGCATTTGCATGCAACGAAGCGAGATTGGCACAGAAACTCCGGTGCGGCACCACGATCACGATTTATTTGAGCTTATGTCAGATTCGACGATTCTTCGTTTCGGAAGTGTATTTCTGTGCGGAATCGTTGTTTCGCGTGCTAGATCAGTGCATTTACATGCAACGAAGCGAAATTGGCACAGAAACTCCGATGCGGCAAGCACGATCACGATTTATTCGATCTTATGTTGGATTCGACGATTCATCATTTCAGAAGAGTATTTCTGTGCGGAATCGCTGTTTTGCGTGCTAGATCAGTGGGTTTGCATGCAAATATGCGAAATTGGCACAGAAACTCCGATTCGGCAAGCACGATCACCATTTATTCGACCTTATGTCAGATTCGACGATTCTTCGTTTCAGAAGTGTATTTCTGTGCGGAATCGCTGTTTCGCGTGCTAGATCAGTGCATTTGCATGCAACAAAGCGAAATTAGCACAGAAACTCCGGTGCGGCAAGCACGATAACGATTTATTCGACCTTATGTCAGATTCGACGATTCTTCGTTTCAGAAGTGTATTTCTGTGCGGAATCGCTGTTTCGCGTGCTAAATCAGTGCATTTGCATGCAAATATGCGAAATTGGCACAGAAACTCCGATTCTGCTAGCACGATCCCGATTTATTCGAGCTTATGTCAGACTCGACGATTCTTCGTTTCAGAAGTGTATTTCAGTACGGAATCGTTGTTTCGCGTGTTAGATCAGTGCATTTACATGCAACGAAGCGAAATTGGCACAGAAACTCCGATTCGGCAAGCACGATCACCATTTATTCGACCTTATGTCAGATTCGACGATTCTTCGTATCAGAAGTGTATTTCTGTGCGGAATCGCTGTTTCGCGTGTTAGATCAGTGCATTTGCATGCAACGAAGCGAAATTGGCACAGAAACTCCGGTGCGGCAAGCACGATCACGATTTATTCGAGCTTATGTCAGATTCGACGATTCTTCGTTTCAGAAGTGTATTTCTGTGCGGAATCGCTGTTTCGCGTGCTAAATCAGTGCATTTGCATGCAAATATGCGAAATTGGCACAGAAACTCCGATGCGGCAAGCACGATCACGATTTATTCGATCTTATGTTGGATTCGACGGTTCTTCATATCAGAAGAGTATTTCTGTGCGGAATCGCTGTTTTGCGTGCTAGATCAGTGGGTTTGCATGCAAATATGCGAAATTGGCACAGAAACTCCGATTCGGCAAGCACGATCACCATTTATTCGACCTATGTCAGATTCGACGATTATTCGTTTCAGAAGTGTATTTCTGTGCGGAATCGCTGTTTCGCATGCTAGATCAGTGCATTTGCATGCAACGAAGCGAAATTGGCACAGAAACTCCGGTGCGGCAAGCACGATCACGATTTATTCGATCTTATGTTGGATTCGACGATTCTTCATATCAGAAGAGTATTTCAGTGCGGAATCGCTGTTTTGCGTTCTAGATCAGAGGGTTTGCATGCAAATATGCGAAAATGCACAGAAACTCCGATTCGGCAAGCACGATTACGATTTATTCGAGCTTATGTCAGATTCGACGATTCTTCGTTTCAGAAGCGTATTTCTGTGCGGAATCGCTGTTTTGCGTGCTAGATCAGTGGGTTTGCATGCAACGAAGCGAAATTGGCACAGAAACTCCGATTCGGCAAGCACGATCACCATTTATTCGACCTTATGTCAGATTCGACGATTCTTCGTATCAGAAGTGTATTTCTGTGCGGAATCGCTGTTTCGCGTGTTAGATCAGTGCATTTGCATGCAACGAAGCGAAATTGGCACAGAAACTCCGGTGCGGCAAGCACGATCACGATTTATTCGAGCTTATGTCAGATTCGACGATTCTTCGTTTCCGAAGTGTATTTCTGTGCGGAATCGCTGTTTCGCGTGCTAGATCAGTGCATTTGCATGCAACGAAGCGAAATTGGCACAGAAACTCCGGTGCGGCAAGCACGATCACGATTTATTCGAGCTTATGTCAGATTCGACGATTCTTCGTTTCAGAAGTGTATTTCTGTGCGGAATCGCTGTTTCGCGTGCTAGATCAGTGCATTTGCATGCAAATATGCGAAATTGGCACGGAAACTCCGATTCTGCTAGCACGATCACGATTTATTCGAGCTTATGTCAGATTCGACGATTCTTCGTTTCAGAAGTGTATTTCTGAGCGGAATCGCTGTTTCGCGTGCTACATCAGTGCATTTGCATGCAACGAAGCGAAATTGGCACAGAAACTCCGGTGCGGCACCACGATCACGATTTATTCGAGCTTATGTCAGATTCGACGATTCTTCGTTTCAGAAGTGTATTTCTGTGCGGAATCGTTGTTTCGCGTGCTAGATCAGTGCATTTACATGCAACGAAGCGAAATTGGCACAGAAACTCCGATTCGGCAAGCACGATCACCATTTATTCGACCTTATGTCAGATTCGACGATTCTTCGTATCAGAAGTGTATTTCTGTGCGGAATCGCTGTTTCGCGTGTTAGATCAGTGCATTTGCATGCAACGAAGCGAAATTGGCACAGAAACTCCGGTGCGGCAAGCACGATCACGATTTATTCGATCTTATGTTGGATTCGACGGTTCTTCATATCAGAAGAGTATTTCTGTGCGGAATCGCTGTTTTGCGTGCTAGATCAGTGGGTTTGCATGCAAATATGCGAAATTGGCACAGAAACTCCGATTCGGCAAGCACGATCACCATTTATTCGACCTTATGTCAGATTCGACGATTCTTCGTATCAGAAGTGTATTTCTGTGCGGAATCGCTGTTTCGCGTGTTAGATCAGTGCATTTGCATGCAACGAAGCGAAATTGGCACAGAAACTCCGGTGCGGCAAGCACGATCACGATTTATTCGAGCTTATGTCAGATTCGACGATTCTTCGTTTCAGAAGTGTATTTCTGTGCGGAATCGCTGCTTCGCGTGCTAAATCAGTGCATTTGCATGCAAATATGCGATATTGGCACAGAAACTCCGATTCTGCTAGCACGATCCCGATTTATTCGAGCTTATGTCAGACTCGACGATTCTTCGTTTCAGAAGTGTATTTCTGTACGGAATCGTTGTTTCGCGTGCTAGATCAGTGCATTTACATGCAACGAAGCGAAATTGGCACAGAAACTCCGATGCGGCAAGCACGATCACCATTTATTCGACCTTATGTCAGATTCGACGATTCTTCGTTTCAGAAGTGTATTTCTGTGCGGAATCGCTGAGGTTTCGCGTGTGCTAATCAGTGCATTTGCATGCAAATATGCGAAATTGGCACAGAAACTCCGATTCTGCTAGCACGATCCCGATTTATTCGAGCTTATGTCAGACTCGACGATTCTTCGTTTCAGAAGTGTATTTCTGAGCGGAATCGCTGTTTCGCGTGCTACATCACTGCATTTGCATGCAACGAAGCGAGATTGGCACAGAAACTCCGGTGCGGCACCACGATCACGATTTATTTGAGCTTATGTCAGATTCGACGATTCTTCGTTTCGGAAGTGTATTTCTGTGCGGAATCGTTGTTTCGCGTGCTAGATCAGTGCATTTACATGCAACGAAGCGAAATTGGCACAGAAACTCCGATGCGGCAAGCACGATCACGATTTATTCGATCTTATGTTGGATTCGACGATTCATCATTTCAGAAGAGTATTTCTGTGCGGAATCGCTGTTTTGCGTGCTAGATCAGTGGGTTTGCATGCAAATATGCGAAATTGGCACAGAAACTCCGATTCGGCAAGCACGATCACCATTTATTCGACCTTATGTCAGATTCGACGATTCTTCGTTTCAGAAGTGTATTTCTGTGCGGAATCGCTGTTTCGCGTGCTAGATCAGTGCATTTGCATGCAACAAAGCGAAATTGGCACAGAAACTCCGATTCTGCTAGCACGATCACGATTTATTCGAGCTTATGTCAGACTCGACGATTCTTCGTTTCAGAAGTGTATTTCTGTACGGTATCGCTGTTTTGCGTGCTAGATCAGTGGGTTTGCATGCAAATATGCGAAATTGGCACAGAAACTCCGATTCTGCTAGCACGATCACCATTTATTCGACCTTATGTCAGATTCGACGATTCTTCGTATCAGAAGTGTATTTCTGTGCGGAATCGCTGTTTCGCGTGCTAGATCAGTGCATTTACATGCAACGAAGCGAAATTGGCACAGAAACTCCGATGCGGCAAGCACGATCTCGATTTATTCGATCTTATGTTGGATTCGACGATTCTTCATATCAGAAGAGTATTTCTGTGCGGAATCGCTGTTTTGCGTGCTAGATCAGTGGGTTTGCATGCACATATGCGAAATTGACACAGAAACTCCGATTCGGCAAGCACGAACACCATTTATTCGACCTTATGTCAGATTCGACGATTCTTCGTTTCAGAAGTGTATTTCTGAGCGGAATCGCTGTTTCGCGTCCTAGATCAGTGCATTTGCATGCAACGAAGCGAAATTGGCACAGAAACTCCGGTGCGGCAAGCACGATCACGATTTATTCGAGCTTATGTCAGATTCGACGATTCTTCGTTTCAGATGTGTATTTCTGTGCGGAATCGTTGTTTCGTGTGCCAGATCAGTGCATTTGCATGCAACGAAGCGAAATTGGCACAGAAACTCCGATTCTGCTAGCACGATCACGATTTATTCGAGCTTCTGTCAGATTCGACGATTCTTCGTTTCAGAAGTGTATTTCTGTGCGGAATCGCTGTTTCGCGTGCTAGATCAGTGAGTTTGCATGCAAATATGCGAAATTGGCACAGAAACTCCGATTCGGCAAGCACGATCACGATTTATTCGAGCTTATGTCAGATTCGACGATTCTTCGTTTCCGAAGTGTATTTCTGTGCGGAATCGCTGTTTCGCGTGCTAGATCAGTGCATTTGCATGCAACGAAGCGAAATTGGCACAGAAACTCCGGTGCGGCAAGCACGATCACGATTTATTCGAGCTTATGTCAGATTCGACGATTCTTCGTTTCAGAAGTGTATTTCTGTGCGGAATCGCTGTTTCGCGTGCTAGATCAGTGCATTTGCATGCAAATATGCGAAATTGGCACGGAAACTCCGATTCTGCTAGCACGATCACGATTTATTCGAGCTTATGTCAGATTCGACGATTCTTCGTTTCAGAAGTGTATTTCTGAGCGGAATCGCTGTTTCGCGTGCTACATCAGTGCATTTGCATGCAACGAAGCGAAATTGGCACAGAAACTCCGGTGCGGCACCACGATCACGATTTATTCGAGCTTATGTCAGATTCGACGATTCTTCGTTTCAGAAGTGTATTTCTGTGCGGAATCGTTGTTTCGCGTGCTAGATCAGTGCATTTACATGCAACGAAGCGAAATTGGCACAGAAACTCCGATTCGGCAAGCACGATCACCATTTATTCGACCTTATGTCAGATTCGACGATTCTTCGTATCAGAAGTGTATTTCTGTGCGGAATCGCTGTTTCGCGTGTTAGATCAGTGCATTTGCATGCAACGAAGCGAAATTGGCACAGAAACTCCGTGCGGCAAGCACGATCACGATTTATTCGATCTTATGTTGGATTCGACGGTTCTTCATATCAGAAGAGTATTTCTGTGCGGAATCGCTGTTTTGCGTGCTAGATCAGTGGGTTTGCATGCAAATATGCGAAATTGGCACAGAAACTCCGATTCGGCAAGCACGATCACCATTTATTCGACCTTATGTCAGATTCGACGATTCTTCGTATCAGAAGTGTATTTCTGTGCGGAATCGCTGTTTCGCGTGTTAGATCAGTGCATTTGCATGCAACGAAGCGAAATTGGCACAGAAACTCCGGTGCGGCAAGCACGATCACGATTTATTCGAGCTTATGTCAGATTCGACGATTCTTCGTTTTCAGAAGTGTATTTCTGTGCGGAATCGCTGCTTCGCGTGCTAAATCAGTGCATTTGCATGCAAATATGCGATATTGGCACAGAAACTCCGATTCTGCTAGCACGATCCCGATTTATTCGAGCTTATGTCAGACTCGACGATTCTTCGTTTCAGAAGTGTATTTCTGTACGGAATCGTTGTTTCGCGTGCTAGATCAGTGCATTTACATGCAACGAAGCGAAATTGGCACAGAAACTCCGATGCGGCAAGCACGATCACCATTTATTCGACCTTATGTCAGATTCGACGATTCTTCGTTTCAGAAGTGTATTTCTGTGCGGAATCGCTGTTTCGCGTGCTAAATCAGTGCATTTGCATGCAAATATGCGAAATTGGCACAGAAACTCCGATTCTGCTAGCACGATCCCGATTTATTCGAGCTTATGTCAGACTCGACGATTCTTCGTTTCAGAAGTGTATTTCAGTACGGAATCGTTGTTTCGCGTGTTAGATCAGTGCATTTACATGCAACGAAGCGAAATTGGCACAGAAACTCCGATTCGGCAAGCACGATCACCATTTATTCGACCTTATGTCAGATTCGACGATTCTTCGTATCAGAAGTGTATTTCTGTGCGGAATCGCTGTTTCGCGTGTTAGATCAGTGCATTTGCATGCAACGAAGCGAAATTGGCACAGAAACTCCGGTGCGGCAAGCACGATCACGATTTATTCGAGCTTATGTCAGATTCGACGATTCTTCGTTTCAGAAGTGTATTTCTGTGCGGAATCGCTGTTTCGCGTGCTAGATCAGTGAGTTTGCATGCAAATATGCGAAATTGGCACAGAAACTCCGATTCGGCAAGCACGATCACGATTTATTCGAGCTTATGTCAGATTCGACGATTCTTCGTTTCCGAAGTGTATTTCTGTGCGGAATCGCTGTTTCGCGTGCTAGATCAGTGCATTTGCATGCAACGAAGCGAAATTGGCACAGAAACTCCGGTGCGGCAAGCACGATCACGATTTATTCGAGCTTATGTCAGATTCGACGATTCTTCGTTTCAGAAGTGTATTTCTGTGCGGAATCGCTGTTTCGCGTGCTAGATCAGTGCATTTGCATGCAAATATGCGAAATTGGCACGGAAACTCCGATTCTGCTAGCACGATCACGATTTATTCGAGCTTATGTCAGATTCGACGATTCTTCGTTTCAGAAGTGTATTTCTGAGCGGAATCGCTGTTTCGCGTGCTACATCAGTGCATTTGCATGCAACGAAGCGAAATTGGCACAGAAACTCCGGTGCGGCACCACGATCACGATTTATTCGAGCTTATGTCAGATTCGACGATTCTTCGTTTCAGAAGTGTATTTCTGTGCGGAATCGTTGTTTCGCGTGCTAGATCAGTGCATTTACATGCAACGAAGCGAAATTGGCACAGAAACTCCGATTCGGCAAGCACGATCACCATTTATTCGACCTTATGTCAGATTCGACGATTCTTCGTATCAGAAGTGTATTTCTGTGCGGAATCGCTGTTTCGCGTGTTAGATCAGTGCATTTGCATGCAACGAAGCGAAATTGGCACAGAAACTCCGGTGCGGCAAGCACGATCACGATTTATTCGATCTTATGTTGGATTCGACGGTTCTTCATATCAGAAGAGTATTTCTGTGCGGAATCGCTGTTTTGCGTGCTAGATCAGTGGGTTTGCATGCAAATATGCGAAATTGGCACAGAAACTCCGATTCGGCAAGCACGATCACCATTTATTCGACCTTATGTCAGATTCGACGATTCTTCGTATCAGAAGTGTATTTCTGTGCGGAATCGCTGTTTCGCGTGTTAGATCAGTGCATTTGCATGCAACGAAGCGAAATTGGCACAGAAACTCCGGTGCGGCATGCACGATCACGATTTATTCGAGCTTATGTCAGATTCGACGATTCTTCGTTTCAGAAGTGTATTTCTGTGCGGAATCGCTGCTTCGCGTGCTAAATCAGTGCATTTGCATGCAAATATGCGAAATTGGCACAGAAACTCCGATTCTGCTAGCACGATCCCGATTTATTCGAGCTTATGTCAGACTCGACGATTCTTCGTTTCAGAAGTGTATTTCAGTACGGAATCGTTGTTTCGCGTGTTAGATCAGTGCATTTACATGCAACGAAGCGAAATTGGCACAGAAACTCCGATTCGGCAAGCACGATCACCATTTATTCGACCTTATGTCAGATTCGACGATTCTTCGTATCAGAAGTGTATTTCTGTGCGGAATCGCTGTTTCGCGTGTTAGATCAGTGCATTTGCATGCAACGAAGCGAAATTGGCACAGAAACTCCGGTGCGGCAAGCACGATCACGATTTATTCGAGCTTATGTCAGATTCGACGATTCTTCGTTTCAGAAGTGTATTTCTGTGCGGAATCGCTGTTTCGCGTGCTAAATCAGTGCATTTGCATGCAAATATGCGAAATTGGCACAGAAACTCCGATGCGGCAAGCACGATCACGATTTATTCGATCTTATGTTGGATTCGACGGTTCTTCATATCAGAAGAGTATTTCTGTGCGGAATCGCTGTTTTGCGTGCTAGATCAGTGGGTTTGCATGCAAATATGCGAAATTGGCACAGAAACTCCGATTCGGCAAGCACGATCACCATTTATTCGACCTTATGTCAGATTCGACGATTCTTCGTTTCAGAAGTGTATTTCTGTGCGGAATCGCTGTTTCGCGTGCTAGATCAGTGCATTTGCATGCAAATATGCGAAATTGGCACGGAAACTCCGATTCTGCTAGCACGATCACGATTTATTCGAGCTTATGTCAGATTCGACGATTCTTCGTTTCAGAAGTGTATTTCTGAGCGGAATCGCTGTTTCGCGTGCTACATCAGTGCATTTGCATGCAACGAAGCGAAATTGGCACAGAAACTCCGGTGCGGCACCACGATCACGATTTATTCGAGCTTATGTCAGATTCGACGATTCTTCGTTTCAGAAGTGTATTTCTGTGCGGAATCGTTGTTTCGCGTGCTAGATCAGTGCATTTACATGCAACGAAGCGAAATTGGCACAGAAACTCCGATTCGGCAAGCACGATCACCATTTATTCGACCTTATGTCAGATTCGACGATTCTTCGTATCAGAAGTGTATTTCTGTGCGGAATCGCTGTTTCGCGTGTTAGATCAGTGCATTTGCATGCAACGAAGCGAAATTGGCACAGAAACTCCGGTGCGGCAAGCACGATCACGATTTATTCGATCTTATGTTGGATTCGACGGTTCTTCATATCAGAAGAGTATTTCTGTGCGGAATCGCTGTTTTGCGTGCTAGATCAGTGGGTTTGCATGCAAATATGCGAAATTGGCACAGAAACTCCGATTCGGCAAGCACGATCACCATTTATTCGACCTTATGTCAGATTCGACGATTCTTCGTATCAGAAGTGTATTTCTGTGCGGAATCGCTGTTTCGCGTGTTAGATCAGTGCATTTGCATGCAACGAAGCGAAATTGGCACAGAAACTCCGGTGCGGCAAGCACGATCACGATTTATTCGAGCTTATGTCAGATTCGACGATTCTTCGTTTCAGAAGTGTATTTCTGTGCGGAATCGCTGCTTCGCGTGCTAAATCAGTGCATTTGCATGCAAATATGCGAAATTGGCACAGAAACTCCGATTCTGCTAGCACGATCCCGATTTATTCGAGCTTATGTCAGACTCGACGATTCTTCGTTTCAGAAGTGTATTTCTGTACGGAATCGTTGTTTCGCGTGCTAGATCAGTGCATTTACATGCAACGAAGCGAAATTGGCACAGAAACTCCGATGCGGCAAGCACGATCACCATTTATTCGACCTTATGTCAGATTCGACGATTCTTCGTTTCAGAAGTGTATTTCTGTGCGGAATCGCTGTTTCGCGTGCTAAATCAGTGCATTTGCATGCAAATATGCGAAATTGGCACAGAAACTCCGATTCTGCTAGCACGATCCCGATTTATTCGAGCTTATGTCAGACTCGACGATTCTTCGTTTCAGAAGTGTATTTCAGTACGGAATCGTTGTTTCGCGTGTTAGATCAGTGCATTTACATGCAACGAAGCGAAATTGGCACAGAAACTCCGATTCGGCAAGCACGATCACCATTTATTCGACCTTATGTCAGATTCGACGATTCTTCGTATCAGAAGTGTATTTCTGTGCGGAATCGCTGTTTCGCGTGTTAGATCAGTGCATTTGCATGCAACGAAGCGAAATTGGCACAGAAACTCCGGTGCGGCAAGCACGATCACGATTTATTCGAGCTTATGTCAGATTCGACGATTCTTCGTTTCAGAAGTGTATTTCTGTGCGGAATCGCTGTTTCGCGTGCTAAATCAGTGCATTTGCATGCAAATATGCGAAATTGGCACAGAAACTCCGATGCGGCAAGCACGATCACGATTTATTCGATCTTATGTTGGATTCGACGGTTCTTCATATCAGAAGAGTATTTCTGTGCGGAATCGCTGTTTTGCGTGCTAGATCAGTGGGTTTGCATGCAAATATGCGAAATTGGCACAGAAACTCCGATTCGGCAAGCACGATCACCATTTATTCGACCTTATGTCAGATTCGACGATTATTCGTTTCAGAAGTGTATTTCTGTGCGGAATCGCTGTTTCGCATGCTAGATCAGTGCATTTGCATGCAACGAAGCGAAATTGGCACAGAAACTCCGGTGCGGCAAGCACGATCACGATTTATTCGATCTTATGTTGGATCGACGATTCTTCATATCAGAAGAGTATTTCAGTGCGGAATCGCTGTTTTGCGTTCTAGATCAGAGGGTTTGCATGCAAATATGCGAAAATGGCACAGAAACTCCGATTCGGCAAGCACGATTACGATTTATTCGAGCTTATGTCAGATTCGACGATTCTTCGTTTCAGAAGCGTATTTCTGTGCGGAATCGCTGTTTTGCGTGCTAGATCAGTGGGTTTGCATGCAACGAAGCGAAATTGGCACAGAAACTCCGATTCGGCAAGCACGATCACCATTTATTCGACCTTATGTCAGATTCGACGATTCTTCGTATCAGAAGTGTATTTCTGTGCGGAATCGCTGTTTCGCGTGTTAGATCAGTGCATTTGCATGCAACGAAGCGAAATTGGCACAGAAACTCCGGTGCGGCAAGCACGATCACGATTTATTCGAGCTTATGTCAGATTCGACGATTCTTCGTTTCAGAAGTGTATTTCTGTGCGGAATCGCTGCTTCGCGTGCTAAATCAGTGCATTTGCATGCAAATATGCGAAATTGGCACAGAAACTCCGATTCTGCTAGCACGATCCCGATTTATTCGAGCTTATGTCAGACTCGACGATTCTTCGTTTCAGAAGTGTATTTCTGTACGGAATCGTTGTTTCGCGTGCTAGATCAGTGCATTTACATGCAACGAAGCGAAATTGGCACAGAAACTCCGATGCGGCAAGCACGATCACCATTTATTCGACCTTATGTCAGATTCGACGATTCTTCGTTTCAGAAGTGTATTTCTGTGCGGAATCGCTGTTTCGCGTGCTAAATCAGTGCATTTGCATGCAAATATGCGAAATTGGCACAGAAACTCCGATTCTGCTGGCACGATCCCGATTTATTCGAGCTTATGTCAGACTCGACGATTCTTCGTTTCAGAAGTGTATTTCAGTACGGAATCGTTGTTTCGCGTGTTAGATCAGTGCATTTACATGCAACGAAGCGAAATTGGCACAGAAACTCCGATTCGGCAAGCACGATCACCATTTATTCGACCTTATGTCAGATTCGACGATTCTTCGTATCAGAAGTGTATTTCTGTGCGGAATCGCTGTTTCGCGTGTTAGATCAGTGCATTTGCATGCAACGAAGCGAAATTGGCACAGAAACTCCGGTGCGGCAAGCACGATCACGATTTATTCGAGCTTATGTCAGATTCGACGATTCTTCGTTTCAGAAGTGTATTTCTGTGCGGAATCGCTGTTTCGCGTGCTAAATCAGTGCATTTGCATGCAAATATGCGAAATTGGCACAGAAACTCCGATGCGGCAAGCACGATCACGATTTATTCGATCTTATGTTGGATTCGACGGTTCTTCATATCAGAAGAGTATTTCTGTGCGGAATCGCTGTTTTGCGTGCTAGATCAGTGGGTTTGCATGCAAATATGCGAAATTGGCACAGAAACTCCGATTCGGCAAGCACGATCACCATTTATTCGACCTTATGTCAGATTCGACGATTATTCGTTTCAGAAGTGTATTTCTGTGCGGAATCGCTGTTTCGCATGCTAGATCAGTGCATTTGCATGCAACGAAGCGAAATTGGCACAGAAACTCCGGTGCGGCAAGCACGATCACGATTTATTCGATCTTATGTTGGATTCGACGATTCTTCATATCAGAAGAGTATTTCAGTGCGGAATCGCTGTTTTGCGTTCTAGATCAGAGGGTTTGCATGCAAATATGCGAAAATGGCACAGAAACTCCGATTCGGCAAGCACGATCACGATTTATTCGAGCTTATGTCAGATTCGACGATTCTTCGTTTCCGAAGTGTATTTCTGTGCGGAATCGTTGTTTCGCGTGCTAGATCAGTGCATTTACATGCAAATATGCGAAATTGGCACAGAAACTCCGATTCGGCAAGCACGATTACGATTTATTCGAGCTTATGTCAGATTCGACGATTCTTCGTTTCAGAAGCGTATTTCTGTGCGGAATCGCTGTTTTGCGTGCTAGATCAGTGCATTTGCATGCAACGAAGCGAAATTAGCACAGAAACTCCGGTGCGGCAAGCACGATAACGATTTATTCGACCTTATGTCAGATTCGACGATTCTTCGTATCAGAAGTGTATTTCAGTGCGGAATCGCTGTTTCGCGTGCTAGATCAGTGCATTTGCATGCAAATATGCGAAATTGGCACAGAAACTCCGATTCTGCTAGCACGATCACGATTTATTCGAGCTTATGTCAGATTCGACGATTCTTCGTTTCAGAAGTGTATTTCTGAGCGGAATCGCTGTTTCGCGTGCTACATCACTGCATTTGCATGCAACGAAGCGAGATTGGCACAGAAACTCCGGTGCGGCACCACGATCACGATTTATTTGAGCTTATGTCAGATTCGACGATTCTTCGTTTCGGAAGTGTATTTCTGTGCGGAATCGTTGTTTCGCGTGCTAGATCAGTGCATTTACATGCAACGAAGCGAAATTGGCACAGAAACTCCGATGCGGCAAGCACGATCACGATTTATTCGATCTTATGTTGGATTCGACGATTCATCATTTCAGAAGAGTATTTCTGTGCGGAATCGCTGTTTTGCGTGCTAGATCAGTGGGTTTGCATGCAAATATGCGAAATTGGCACAGAAACTCCGATTCGGCAAGCACGATCACCATTTATTCGACCTTATGTCAGATTCGACGATTCTTCGTTTCAGAAGTGTATTTCTGTGCGGAATCGCTGTTTCGCGTGCTAGATCAGTGCATTTGCATGCAACAAAGCGAAATTGGCACAGAAACTCCGATTCTGCTAGCACGATCACGATTTATTCGAGCTTATGTCAGACTCGACGATTCTTCGTTTCAGAAGTGTATTTCTGTACGGTATCGCTGTTTTGCGTGCTAGATCAGTGGGTTTGCATGCAAATATGCGAAATTGGCACAGAAACTCCGATTCTGCTAGCACGATCACCATTTATTCGACCTTATGTCAGATTCGACGATTCTTCGTATCAGAAGTGTATTTCTGTGCGGAATCGCTGTTTCGCGTGCTAGATCAGTGCATTTACATGCAACGAAGCGAAATTGGCACAGAAACTCCGATGCGGCAAGCACGATCTCGATTTATTCGATCTTATGTTGGATTCGACGATTCTTCATATCAGAAGAGTATTTCTGTGCGGAATCGCTGTTTTGCGTGCTAGATCAGTGGGTTTGCATGCACATATGCGAAATTGACACAGAAACTCCGATTCGGCAAGCACGAACACCATTTATTCGACCTTATGTCAGATTCGACGATTCTTCGTTTCAGAAGTGTATTTCTGAGCGGAATCGCTGTTTCGCGTCCTAGATCAGTGCATTTGCATGCAACGAAGCGAAATTGGCACAGAAACTCCGGTGCGGCAAGCACGATCACGATTTATTCGAGCTTATGTCAGATTCGACGATTCTTCGTTTCAGATGTGTATTTCTGTGCGGAATCGTTGTTTCGTGTGCCAGATCAGTGCATTTGCATGCAACGAAGCGAAATTGGCACAGAAACTCCGATTCTGCTAGCACGATCACGATTTATTCGAGCTTCTGTCAGATTCGACGATTCTTCGTTTCAGAAGTGTATTTCTGTGCGGAATCGCTGTTTCGCGTGCTAGATCAGTGCATTTGCATGCAAATATGCGAAATTGGCACAGAAACTCCGATTCTGCTAGCACGATCCCGATTTATTCGAGCTTATGTCAGACTCGACGATTCTTCGTTTCAGAAGTGTATTTCTGTACGGAATCGTTGTTTCGCGTGCTAGATCAGTGCATTTACATGCAACGAAGCGAAATTGGCACAGAAACTCCGATGCTGCAAGCACGATCACCATTTATTCGACCTTATGTCAGATTCGACGATTCTTCGTTTCAGAAGTGTATTTCTGTGCGGAATCGCTGTTTCGCGTGTTAGATCAGTGCATTTGCATGCAACGAAGCGAAATTGGCACAGAAACTCCGGTGCGGCAAGCACGATCACGATTTATTCGAGCTTATGTCAGATTCGACGATTCTTCGTTTCAGAAGTGTATTTCTGTGCGGAATCGTTGTTTCGCGTGCTAGATCAGTGCATTTGCATGCAACGAAGCGAAATTGGCACAGAAACTCCGGTGCGGCAAGCACGATCACGATTTATTCGAGCTTATGTCAGATTCGACGATTCTTCGTTTCAGAAGTGTATTTCTGTGCGGAATCGCTGTTTCGCGTGCTAGATCAGTGCATTTGCATGCAAATATGCGAAATTGGCACGGAAACTCCGATTCTGCTAGCACGATCACGATTTATTCGAGCTTATGTCAGATTCGACGATTCTTCGTTTCAGAAGTGTATTTCTGAGCGGAATCGCTGTTTCGCGTGCTACATCAGTGCATTTGCATGCAACGAAGCGAAATTGGCACAGAAACTCCGGTGCGGCACCACGATCACGATTTATTCGAGCTTATGTCAGATTCGACGATTCTTCGTTTCAGAAGTGTATTTCTGTGCGGAATCGTTGTTTCGCGTGCTAGATCAGTGCATTTACATGCAACGAAGCGAAATTGGCACAGAAACTCCGATTCGGCAAGCACGATCACCATTTATTCGACCTTATGTCAGATTCGACGATTCTTCGTATCAGAAGTGTATTTCTGTGCGGAATCGCTGTTTCGCGTGTTAGATCAGTGCATTTGCATGCAACGAAGCGAAATTGGCACAGAAACTCCGGTGCGGCAAGCACGATCACGATTTATTCGAGCTTATGTCAGATTCGACGATTCTTCGTTTCAGAAGTGTATTTCTGTGCGGAATCGTTGTTTCGCGTGCTAGATCAGTGCATTTGCATGCAACGAAGCGAAATTGGCACAGAAACTCCGGTGCGGCAAGCACGATCACGATTTATTCGAGCTTATGTCAGATTCGACGATTCTTCGTTTCAGAAGTGTATTTCTGTACGGTATCGCTGTTACGCGTGGTAGATCAGTGAGTTTGCATGCAAATATGCGAAATTGGCACCGAAACTCCGATTCGGCAAGCACGATCACGATTTATTCGAGCTTATGTCAGATTCGACGATTCTTCGTTTCCGAAGTGTATTTCTGTGCGGAATCGTTGTTTCGCGTGCTAGATCAGTGCATTTGCATGCAACGAAGCGAAATTGGCACAGAAACTCCGGTGCGGCAAGCACGATTACGATTTATTCGATCTTATGTTGGATTCGACGATTCTTCATATCAGAAGAGTATTTCAGTGCGGAATCGCTGTTTTGCGTTCTAGATCAGAGGGTTTGCATGCAAATATGCGAAAATGGCACAGAGACTCCGATTCGGCAAGCACGATCACCATTTATTCGACCTTATGTCAGATTCGACGATTCTTCGTTTCAGAAGTGTATTTCTGTGCGGAATCGCTGTTTCGCGTGATAGATCAGTGCATTTGCATGCAACGAAGCGAAATTGGCACAGAAACTCCGGTGCGGCAAGCACGATCACGATTTATTCGAGCTTATGTCAGATTCGACGATTCTTCGTTTCAGAAGTGTATTTCTGTACGGTATCGCTGTTACGCGTGGTAGATCAGTGAGTTTACATGCAAATATGCGAAATTGGCACAGAAACTCCGATTCGGCAAGCACGATTACGATTTATTCGAGCTTATGTCAGATTCGACGATTCTTCGTTTCAGAAGCGTATTTCTGTGCGGAATCGCTGTTTTGCGTGCTAGATCAGTGGGTTTGCATGCAACGAAGCGAAATTGGCACAGAAACTCCGATTCGGCAAGCACGATCACCATTTATTCGACCTTATGTCAGATTCGACGATTCTTCGTATCAGAAGTGTATTTCTGTGCGGAATCGCTGTTTCGCGTGTTAGATCAGTGCATTTGCATGCAACGAAGCGAAATTGGCACAGAAACTCCGGTGCGGCAAGCACGATCACGATTTATTCGAGCTTATGTCAGATTCGATGATTCTTCGTTTCAGAAGTGTATTTCTGTGCGGAATCGCTGCTTCGCGTGCTAAATCAGTGCATTTGCATGCAAATATGCGAAATTGGCACAGAAACTCCGATTCTGCTAGCACGATCCCGATTTATTCGAGCTTATGTCAGACTCGACGATTCTTCGTTTCAGAAGTGTATTTCTGTACGGAATCGTTGTTTCGCGTGCTAGATCAGTGCATTTACATGCAACGAAGCGAAATTGGCACAGAAACTCCGATGCTGCAAGCACGATCACCATTTATTCGACCTTATGTCAGATTCGACGATTCTTCGTTTCAGAAGTGTATTTCTGTGCGGAATCGCTGTTTCGCGTGCTAAATCAGTGCATTTGCATGCAAATATGCGAAATTGGCACAGAAACTCCGATTCTGCTAGCACGATCCCGATTTATTCGAGCTTATGTCAGACTCGACGATTCTTCGTTTCAGAAGTGTATTTCAGTACGGAATCGTTGTTTCGCGTGTTAGATCAGTGCATTTACATGCAACGAAGCGAAATTGGCACAGAAACTCCGATTCGGCAAGCACGATCACCATTTATTCGACCTTATGTCAGATTCGACGATTCTTCGTATCAGAAGTGTATTTCTGTGCGGAATCGCTGTTTCGCGTGTTAGATCAGTGCATTTGCATGCAACGAAGCGAAATTGGCACAGAAACTCCGGTGCGGCAAGCACGATCACGATTTATTCGAGCTTATGTCAGATTCGACGATTCTTCGTTTCAGAAGTGTATTTCTGTGCGGAATCGCTGTTTCGCGTGCTAAATCAGTGCATTTGCATGCAAATATGCGAAATTGGCACAGAAACTCCGATGCGGCAAGCACGATCACGATTTATTCGATCTTATGTTGGATTCGACGGTTCTTCATATCAGACGAGTATTTCTGTGCGGAATCGCTGTTTTGCGTGCTAGATCAGTGGGTTTGCATGCAAATATGCGAAATTGGCACAGAAACTCCGATTCGGCAAGCACGATCACCATTTATTCGACCTTATGTCAGATTCGACGATTATTCGTTTCAGAAGTGTATTTCTGTGCGGAATCGCTGTTTCGCATGCTAGATCAGTGCATTTGCATGCAACGAAGCGAAATTGGCACAGAAACTCCGGTGCGGCAAGCACGATCACGATTTATTCGATCTTATGTTGGATTCGACGATTCTTCATATCAGAAGAGTATTTCAGTGCGGAATCGCTGTTTTGCGTTCTAGATCAGAGGGTTTGCATGCAAATATGCGAAAATGGCACAGAAACTCCGATTCGGCAAGCACGATCACGATTTATTCGAGCTTATGTCAGATTCGACGATTCTTCGTTTCCGAAGTGTATTTCTGTGCGGAATCGTTGTTTCGCGTGCTAGATCAGTGCATTTACATGCAAATATGCGAAATTGGCACAGAAACTCCGATTCGGCAAGCACGATTACGATTTATTCGAGCTTATGTCAGATTCGACGATTCTTCGTTTCAGAAGCGTATTTCTGTGCGGAATCGCTGTTTTGCGTGCTAGATCAGTGCATTTGCATGCAACGAAGCGAAATTAGCACAGAAACTCCGGTGCGGCAAGCACGATAACGATTTATTCGACCTTATGTCAGATTCGACGATTCTTCGTATCAGAAGTGTATTTCAGTGCGGAATCGCTGTTTCGCGTGCTAGATCAGTGCATTTGCATGCAAATATGCGAAATTGGCACAGAAACTCCGATTCTGCTAGCACGATCACGATTTATTCGAGCTTATGTCAGATTCGACGATTCTTCGTTTCGGAAGTGTATTTCTGAGCGGAATCGCTGTTTCGCGTGCTACATCACTGCATTTGCATGCAACGAAGCGAGATTGGCACAGAAACTCCGGTGCGGCACCACGATCACGATTTATTTGAGCTTATGTCAGATTCGACGATTCTTCGTTTCGGAAGTGTATTTCTGTGCGGAATCGTTGTTTCGCGTGCTAGATCAGTGCATTTACATGCAACGAAGCGAAATTGGCACAGAAACTCCGATGCGGCAAGCACGATCACGATTTATTCGATCTTATGTTGGATTCGACGATTCATCATTTCAGAAGAGTATTTCTGTGCGGAATCGCTGTTTTGCGTGCTAGATCAGTGGGTTTGCATGCAAATATGCGAAATTGGCACAGAAACTCCGATTCGGCAAGCACGATCACCATTTATTCGACCTTATGTCAGATTCGACGATTCTTCGTTTCAGAAGTGTATTTCTGTGCGGAATCGCTGTTTCGCGTGCTAGATCAGTGCATTTGCATGCAACAAAGCGAAATTGGCACAGAAACTCCGATTCTGCTAGCACGATCACGATTTATTCGAGCTTATGTCAGACTCGACGATTCTTCGTTTCAGAAGTGTATTTCTGTACGGTATCGCTGTTTTGCGTGCTAGATCAGTGGGTTTGCATGCAAATATGCGAAATTGGCACAGAAACTCCGATTCGGCAAGCACGATCACCATTTATTCGACCTTATGTCAGATTCGACGGTTCTTCGTTTCAGAAGTGTATTTCTGTGCGGAATCGTTGTTTCGCGTGCCAGATCAGTGCATTTGCATGCAACGAAGCGAAATTGGCACAGAAACTCCGATTCTGCTAGCACGATCACGATTTATTCGAGCTTCTGTCAGATTCGACGATTCTTCGTTTCAGAAGTGTATTTCTGTGCGGAATCGCTGTTTCGCGTGCTAGATCAGTGCATTTGCATGCAAATATGCGAAATTGCCACAGAAACTCCGATTCGGCAAGCAGATCACAATTTATTCGAGCTTATGTCAGACTCGACGATTCTTCGTTTCAGAAGTGTATTTCTGTGCGGAATCGCTGTTTCGCGTGCTAGATCAGTGGGTTTGCATGCAAATATGCGAAATTGGCACAGAAACTCCGATTCTGCTAGCACGATCACCATTTATTCGACCTTATGTCAGATTCGACGATTCTTCGTATCAGAAGTGTATTTCTGTGCGGAATCGCTGTTTCGCGTGCTAGATCAGTGCATTTACATGCAACGAAGCGAAATTGGCACAGAAACTCCGATGCGGCAAGCACGATCTCGATTTATTCGATCTTATGTTGGATTCGACGATTCTTCATATCAGAAGAGTATTTCTGTGCGGAATCGCTGTTTTGCGTGCTAGATCAGTGGGTTTGCATGCACATATGCGAAATTGACACAGAAACTCCGATTCGGCAAGCACGAACACCATTTATTCGACCTTATGTCAGATTCGACGATTCTTCGTTTCAGAAGTGTATTTCTGTGCGGAATCGCTGTTTCGCGTCCTAGATCAGTGCATTTGCATGCAACGAAGCGAAATTGGCACAGAAACTCCGGTGCGGCAAGCACGATCACGATTTATTCGAGCTTATGTCAGATTCGACGATTCTTCGTTTCAGATGTGTATTTCTGTGCGGAATCGTTGTTTCGTGTGCCAGATCAGTGCATTTGCATGCAACGAAGCGAAATTGGCACAGAAACTCCGATTCTGCTAGCACGATCACGATTTATTCGAGCTTCTGTCAGATTCGACGATTCTTCGTTTCAGAAGTGTATTTCTGTGCGGAATCGCTGTTTCGCGTGCTAGATCAGTGAGTTTGCATGCAAATATGCGAATTGGCACAGAAACTCCGATTCGGCAAGCACGATCACGATTTATTCGAGCTTATGTCAGATTCGACGATTCTTCGTTTCCGAAGTGTATTTCTGTGCGGAATCGCTGTTTCGCGTGCTAGTTCAGTGCATTTGCATGCAACGAAGCGAAATTGGCACAGAAACTCCGGTGCGGCAAGCACGATCACGATTTATTCGAGCTTATGTCAGATTCGACGATTCTTCGTTTCAGAAGTGTATTTCTGTGCGGAATCGCTGTTTCGCGTGCTAGATCAGTACATTTGCATGCAAATATGCGAAATTGGCACGGAAACTCCGATTCTGCTAGCACGATCACGATTTATTCGAGCTTATGTCAGATTCGACGATTCTTCGTTTCAGAAGTGTATTTCTGAGCGGAATCGCTGTTTCGCGTGCTACATCAGTGCATTTGCATGCAACGAAGCGAAATTGGCACAGAAACTCCGGTGCGGCACCACGATCACGATTTATTCGAGCTTATGTCAGATTCGACGATTCTTGGTTTCAGAAGTGTATTTCTGTGCGGAATCGTTGTTTCGCGTGCTAGATCAGTGCATTTACATGCAACGAAGCGAAATTGGCACAGAAACTCCGATGCGGCAAGCACGATCACGATTTATTCGATCTTATGTTGGATTCGACGATTCTTCATTTCAGAAGAGTATTTCTGAGCGGAATCGCTGTTTTGCGTGCTAGATCAGTGGGTTTGCATGCAAATATGCGAAATTGGCACAGAAACTCCGATTCGGCAAGCACGATCACCATTTATTCGACCTTATGTCAGATTCGACGATTCTTCGTTTCAGAAGTGTATTTCTGTGCGGAATCGCTGTTTCGCGTGCTAGATCAGTGCATTTGCATGCAACAAAGCGAAATTGGCACAGAAACTCCGGTGCGGCAAGCACGATCACGATTTATTCTAGCTTATGTCAGATTCGACGATTCTTGGTTTCAGAAGTGTATTTCTGTACGGTATCGCTGTTACGCGTGGTAGATCAGTGAGTTTGCATGCAAATATGCGAAATTGGCACAGAAACTCCGATTCGGCAAGCACGATCACGATTTATTCGAGCTTATGTCAGTTTCGACGATTCTTCGTTTCCGAAGTGTATTTCTGTGCGGAATCGTTGTTTCGCGTGCTAGATCAGTGCATTTACATGCAAATATGCGAAATTGGCACAGAAACTCCGATTCGGCAAGCACGATCACGATTTATTCGACCTTATGTCAGATTCGACGATTCTTCGTATCACAAGTGTATTTCTGTGCGGAATCGCTGTTTCGCGTGTTAGATCAGTGCATTTGCATGCAACGAAGCGAAATTGGCACAGAAACTCTTGTGCGGCAAGCACGATCACGATTTATTCGATCTTATGTTGGATTCGACGATTCTTCATATCAGAAGAGTATTTCTGTGCGGAATCGCTGTTTTGCGTGCTAGATCAGTGGGTTTGCATGCAAATATGCGAAATTGGCACAGAAACTCCGATTCGGCAAGCACGATCACCATTTATTCGACCTTATGTCAGATTCGACGATTCTTCGTTTCAGAAGTGTATTTCTGTGCTTAATCGTTGTTTCGCGTTCTAGATCAGTGCATTTACATGCAACGAAGCGAAATTGGCACAGAAACTCCGATGCGGCAAGCACGATCACGATTTATTCG
The DNA here is from genome assembly GCF_051020765.1 of Lasioglossum baleicum. Lineage (NCBI taxonomy): Eukaryota > Metazoa > Arthropoda > Insecta > Hymenoptera > Halictidae > Lasioglossum > Lasioglossum baleicum. Next base: position 27,330 of record NW_027469544.1, read on the forward strand.
ATCTTATGTTGGATTCGACGGTTCTTCATATCAGAAGAGTATTTCTGTGCGGAATCGCTGTTTTGCGTGCTAGATCAGTGGGTTTGCATGCAAATATGCGAAATTGGCACAGAAACTCCGATTCGGCAAGCACGATCACCATTTATTCGACCTTATGTCAGATTCGACGATTATTCGTTTCAGAAGTGTATTTCTGTGCGGAATCGCTGTTTCGCATGCTAGATCAGTGCATTTGCATGCAACGAAGCGAAATTGGCAGAGAAACTCCGGTGCGGCAAGCACGATCACGATTTATTCGATCTTATGTTGGATTCGACGATTCTTCATATCAGAAGAGTATTTCAGTGCGGAATCGCTGTTTTGCGTTCTAGATCAGAGGGTTTGCATGCAAATATGCGAAAATGGCACAGAAACTCCGATTCGGCAAGCACGATCACGATTTATTCGAGCTTATGTCAGATTCGACGATTCTTCGTTTCCGAAGTGTATTTCTGTGCGGAATCGTTGTTTCGCGTGCTAGATCAGTGCATTTACATGCAAATATGCGAAATTGGCACAGAAACTCCGATTCGGCAAGCACGATTACGATTTATTCGAGCTTATGTCAGATTCGACGATTCTTCGTTTCAGAAGCGTATTTCTGTGCGGAATCGCTGTTTTGCGTGCTAGATCAGTGCATTTGCATGCAACGAAGCGAAATTGGCACAGAAACTCCGGTGCGGCAAGCACGATCACGATTTATTCGACCTTATGTCAGATTCGACGATTCTTCGTATCAGAAGTGTATTTCTGTGCGGAATCGCTGTTTCGCGTGTTAGATCAGTGCATTTGCATGCAACGAAGCGAAATTGGCACAGAAACTACGATTCGGCAAGCTCGATCACCACTTATTCGACCTTATGTCAGATTCGACGATTCTTCGTATCAGAAGTGTATTTCTGTGCGGAATCGCTGTTTCGCGTGTTAGATCTGTGCATTTGCATGCAACGAAGCGAAATTGGCACAGAAACTCCGATTCGGCAAGCACGATCACCATTTATTCGACCTTATGTCAGATTCGACGATTCTTCGTATCAGAAGTGTATTTCTGTGCGGAATCGCTGTTTCGCGTGTTAGATCAGTGCATTTGCATGCAACGAAGCGAAATTGGCACAGAAACTCCGGTGCGGCAAGCACGATCACGATTTATTCGAGCTTATGTCAGATTCGACGATTCTTCGTTTCAGAAGTGTATTTCTGTGCGGAATCGTTGTTTCGCGTGCTAGATCAGTGCATTTGCATGCAACGAAGCGAAATTGGCACAGAAACTCCGGTGCGGCAAGCACGATCACGATTTATTCGAGCTTATGTCAGATTCGACGATTCTTCGTTTCAGAAGTGTATTTCTGTACGGTATCGCTGTTACGCGTGGTAGATCAGTGAGTTTGCATGCAAATATGCGAAATTGGCACCGAAACTCCGATTCGGCAAGCACGATCACGATTTATTCGAGCTTATGTCAGATTCGACGATTCTTCGTTTCCGAAGTGTATTTCTGTGCGGAATCGTTGTTTCGCGTGCTAGATCAGTGCATTTGCATGCAACGAAGCGAAATTGGCACAGAAACTCCGGTGCGGCAAGCACGATTACGATTTATTCGATCTTATGTTGGATTCGACGATTCTTCATATCAGAAGAGTATTTCAGTGCGGAATCGCTGTTTTGCGTTCTAGATCAGAGGGTTTGCATGCAAATATGCGAAAATGGCACAGAGACTCCGATTCGGCAAGCACGATCACCATTTATTCGACCTTATGTCAGATTCGACGATTCTTCGTTTCAGAAGTGTATTTCTGTGCGGAATCGCTGTTTCGCGTGATAGATCAGTGCATTTGCATGCAACGAAGCGAAATTGGCACAGAAACTCCGGTGCGGCAAGCACGATCACGATTTATTCGAGCTTATGTCAGATTCGACGATTCTTCGTTTCAGAAGTGTATTTCTGTACGGTATCGCTGTTACGCGTGGTAGATCAGTGAGTTTACATGCAAATATGCGAAATTGGCACAGAAACTCCGATTCGGCAAGCACGATTACGATTTATTCGAGCTTATGTCAGATTCGACGATTCTTCGTTTCAGAAGCGTATTTCTGTGCGGAATCGCTGTTTTGCGTGCTAGATCAGTGGGTTTGCATGCAACGAAGCGAAATTGGCACAGAAACTCCGATTCGGCAAGCACGATCACCATTTATTCGACCTTATGTCAGATTCGACGATTCTTCGTATCAGAAGTGTATTTCTGTGCGGAATCGCTGTTTCGCGTGTTAGATCAGTGCATTTGCATGCAACGAAGCGAAATTGGCACAGAAACTCCGGTGCGGCAAGCACGATCACGATTTATTCGAGCTTATGTCAGATTCGACGATTCTTCGTTTCAGAAGTGTATTTCTGTGCGGAATCGCTGCTTCGCGTGCTAAATCAGTGCATTTGCATGCAAATATGCGAAATTGGCACAGAAACTCCGATTCTGCTAGCACGATCCCGATTTATTCGAGCTTATGTCAGACTCGACGATTCTTCGTTTCAGAAGTGTATTTCTGTACGGAATCGTTGTTTCGCGTGCTAGATCAGTGCATTTACATGCAACGAAGCGAAATTGGCACAGAAACTCCGATGCTGCAAGCACGATCACCATTTATTCGACCTTATGTCAGATTCGACGATTCTTCGTTTCAGAAGTGTATTTCTGTGCGGAATCGCTGTTTCGCGTGCTAAATCAGTGCATTTGCATGCAAATATGCGAAATTGGCACAGAAACTCCGATTCTGCTAGCACGATCCCGATTTATTCGAGCTTATGTCAGACTCGACGATTCTTCGTTTCAGAAGTGTATTTCAGTACGGAATCGTTGTTTCGCGTGTTAGATCAGTGCATTTACATGCAACGAAGCGAAATTGGCACAGAAACTCCGATTCGGCAAGCACGATCACCATTTATTCGACCTTATGTCAGATTCGACGATTCTTCGTATCAGAAGTGTATTTCTGTGCGGAATCGCTGTTTCGCGTGTTAGATCAGTGCATTTGCATGCAACGAAGCGAAATTGGCACAGAAACTCCGGTGCGGCAAGCACGATCACGATTTATTCGAGCTTATGTCAGATTCGACGATTCTTCGTTTCAGAAGTGTATTTCTGTGCGGAATCGCTGTTTCGCGTGCTAAATCAGTGCATTTGCATGCAAATATGCGAAATTGGCACAGAAACTCCGATGCGGCAAGCACGATCACGATTTATTCGATCTTATGTTGGATTCGACGGTTCTTCATATCAGACGAGCATTTCTGTGCGGAATCGCTGTTTTGCGTGCTAGATCAGTGGGTTTGCATGCAAATATGCGAAATTGGCACAGAAACTCCGATTCGGCAAGCACGATCACCATTTATTCGACCTTATGTCAGATTCGACGATTATTCGTTTCAGAAGTGTATTTCTGTGCGGAATCGCTGTTTCGCATGCTAGATCAGTGCATTTGCATGCAACGAAGCGAAATTGGCACAGAAACTCCGGTGCGGCAAGCACGATCACGATTTATTCGATCTTATGTTGGATTCGACGATTCTTCATATCAGAAGAGTATTTCAGTGCGGAATCGCTGTTTTGCGTTCTAGATCAGAGGGTTTGCATGCAAATATGCGAAAATGGCACAGAAACTCCGATTCGGCAAGCACGATCACGATTTATTCGAGCTTATGTCAGATTCGACGATTCTTCGTTTCCGAAGTGTATTTCTGTGCGGAATCGTTGTTTCGCGTGCTAGATCAGTGCATTTACATGCAAATATGCGAAATTGGCACAGAAACTCCGATTCGGCAAGCACGATTACGATTTATTCGAGCTTATGTCAGATTCGACGATTCTTCGTTTCAGAAGCGTATTTCTGTGCGGAATCGCTGTTTTGCGTGCTAGATCAGTGCATTTGCATGCAACGAAGCGAAATTAGCACAGAAACTCCGGTGCGGCAAGCACGATAACGATTTATTCGACCTTATGTCAGATTCGACGATTCTTCGTATCAGAAGTGTATTTCAGTGCGGAATCGCTGTTTCGCGTGCTAGATCAGTGCATTTGCATGCAAATATGCGAAATTGGCACAGAAACTCCGATTCTGCTAGCACGATCACCATTTATTCGACCTTATGTCAGATTCGACGATTCTTCGTATCAGAAGTGTATTTCTGTGCGGAATCGCTGTTTCGCGTGCTAGATCAGTGCATTTACATGCAACGAAGCGAAATTGGCACAGAAACTCCGATGCGGCAAGCACGATCTCGATTTATTCGATCTTATGTTGGATTCGACGATTATTCGTTTCAGAAGTGTATTTCTGTGCGGAATCGCTGTTTCGCATGCTAGATCAGTGCATTTGCATGCAACGAAGCGAAATTGGCACAGAAACTCCGGTGCGGCAAGCACGATCACGATTTATTCGATCTTATGTTGGATTCGACGATTCTTCATATCAGAAGAGTATTTCAGTGCGGAATCGCTGTTTTGCGTTCTAGATCAGAGGGTTTGCATGCAAATATGCGAAAATGGCACAGAAACTCCGATTCGGCAAGCACGATCACGATTTATTCGAGCTTATGTCAGATTCGACGATTCTTCGTTTCCGAAGTGTATTTCTGTGCGGAATCGTTGTTTCGCGTGCTAGATCAGTGCATTTACATGCAAATATGCGAAATTGGCACAGAAACTCCGATTCGGCAAGCACGATTACGATTTATTCGAGCTTATGTCAGATTCGACGATTCTTCGTTTCAGAAGCGTATTTCTGTGCGGAATCGCTGTTTTGCGTGCTAGATCAGTGCATTTGCATGCAACGAAGCGAAATTAGCACAGAAACTCCGGTGCGGCAAGCACGATAACGATTTATTCGACCTTATGTCAGATTCGACGATTCTTCGTATCAGAAGTGTATTTCAGTGCGGAATCGCTGTTTCGCGTGCTAGATCAGTGCATTTGCATGCAAATATGCGAAATTGGCACAGAAACTCCGATTCTGCTAGCACGATCACGATTTATTCGAGCTTATGTCAGATTCGACGATTCTTCGTTTCGGAAGTGTATTTCTGAGCGGAATCGCTGTTTCGCGTGCTACATCACTGCATTTGCATGCAACGAAGCGAGATTGGCACAGAAACTCCGGTGCGGCACCACGATCACGATTTATTTGAGCTTATGTCAGATTCGACGATTCTTCGTTTCGGAAGTGTATTTCTGTGCGGAATCGTTGTTTCGCGTGCTAGATCAGTGCATTTACATGCAACGAAGCGAAATTGGCACAGAAACTCCGATGCGGCAAGCACGATCACGATTTATTCGATCTTATGTTGGATTTGACGATTCATCATTTCAGAAGAGTATTTCTGTGCGGAATCGCTGTTTTGCGTGCTAGATCAGTGGGTTTGCATGCAAATATGCGAAATTGGCACAGAAACTCCGATTCGGCAAGCACGATCACCATTTATTCGACCTTATGTCAGATTCGACGATTCTTCGTTTCAGAAGTGTATTTCTGTGCGGAATCGCTGTTTCGCGTGCTAGATCAGTGCATTTGCATGCAACAAAGCGAAATTGGCACAGAAACTCCGATTCTGCTAGCACGATCACGATTTATTCGAGCTTATGTCAGACTCGACGATTCTTCGTTTCAGAAGTGTATTTCTGTACGGTATCGCTGTTTTGCGTGCTAGATCAGTGGGTTTGCATGCAAATATGCGAAATTGGCACAGAAACTCCGATTCGGCAAGCACGATCACCATTTATTCGACCTTATGTCAGATTCGACGGTTCTTCGTTTCAGAAGTGTATTTCTGTGCGGAATCGTTGTTTCGCGTGCCAGATCAGTGCATTTGCATGCAACGAAGCGAAATTGGCACAGAAACTCCGATTCTGCTAGCACGATCACGATTTATTCGAGCTTCTGTCAGATTCGACGATTCTTCGTTTCAGAAGTGTATTTCTGTGCGGAATCGCTGTTTCGCGTGCTAGATCAGTGCATTTGCATGCAAATATGCGAAATTGCCACAGAAACTCCGATTCGGCAAGCAGATCACAATTTATTCGAGCTTATGTCAGACTCGACGATTCTTCGTTTCAGAAGTGTATTTCTGTGCGGAATCGCTGTTTCGCGTGCTAGATCAGTGGGTTTGCATGCAAATATGCGAAATTGGCACAGAAACTCCGATTCTGCTAGCACGATCACCATTTATTCGACCTTATGTCAGATTCGACGATTCTTCGTATCAGAAGTGTATTTCTGTGCGGAATCGCTGTTTCGCGTGCTAGATCAGTGCATTTACATGCAACGAAGCGAAATTGGCACAGAAACTCCGATGCGGCAAGCACGATCTCGATTTATTCGATCTTATGTTGGATTCGACGATTCTTCATATCAGAAGAGTATTTCTGTGCGGAATCGCTGTTTTGCGTGCTAGATCAGTGGGTTTGCATGCACATATGCGAAATTGACACAGAAACTCCGATTCGGCAAGCACGAACACCATTTATTCGACCTTATGTCAGATTCGACGATTCTTCGTTTCAGAAGTGTATTTCTGTGCGGAATCGCTGTTTCGCGTCCTAGATCAGTGCATTTGCATGCAACGAAGCGAAATTGGCACAGAAACTCCGGTGCGGCAAGCACGATCACGATTTATTCGAGCTTATGTCAGATTCGACGATTCTTCGTTTCAGATGTGTATTTCTGTGCGGAATCGTTGTTTCGTGTGCCAGATCAGTGCATTTGCATGCAACGAAGCGAAATTGGCACAGAAACTCCGATTCTGCTAGCACGATCACGATTTATTCGAGCTTCTGTCAGATTCGACGATTCTTCGTTTCAGAAGTGTATTTCTGTGCGGAATCGCTGTTTCGCGTGCTAGATCAGTGAGTTTGCATGCAAATATGCGAAATTGGCACAGAAACTCCGATTCGGCAAGCACGATCACGATTTATTCGAGCTTATGTCAGATTCGACGATTCTTCGTTTCCGAAGTGTATTTCTGTGCGGAATCGCTGTTTCGCGTGCTAGATCAGTGCATTTGCATGCAACGAAGCGAAATTGGCACAGAAACTCCGATTCGCAAGCACGATCACGATTTATTCGACCTTATGTCAGATTCGACGATTCTTCGTATCACAAGTGTATTCTGTGCGGAATCGCTGTTTCGCGTGTTAGATCAGTGCATTTGCATGCAACGAAGCGAAATTGGCACAGAAACTCTTGTGCGGCAAGCACGATCACGATTTATTCGAGCTTATGTCAGATTCGACGATTCTTCGTTTCAGAAGTGTATTTCTGTGCGGAATCGTTGTTTCGCGTGCTAGATCAGTGCATTTGCATGCAACGAAGCGAAATTGGCACAGAAACTCCGGTGCGGCAAGCACGATCACGATTTATTCGAGCTTATGTCAGATTCGACGATTCTTCGTTTCAGAAGTGTATTTCTGTGCGGAATCGCTGTTTCGCGTGCTAAATCAGTGCATTTGCATGCAAATATGCGAAATTGGCACAGAAACTCCGATTCTGCTAGCACGATCCCGATTTATTCGAGCTTATGTCAGACTCGACGATTCTTCGTTTCAGAAGTGTATTTCAGTACGGAATCGTTGTTTCGCGTGCTAGATCAGTGCATTTACATGCAACGAAGCGAAATTGGCACAGAAACTCCGATGCGGCAAGCACGATCACGATTTATTCGATCTTATGTTGGATTCGACGATTCTTCATATCAGAAGAGTATTTCTGTGCGGAATCGCTGTTTTGCGTGCTAGATCAGTGGGTTTGCATGCAAATATGCGAAATTGGCACAGAAACTCCGATTCGGCAAGCACGATCACCATTTATTCGACCTTATGTCAGATTCGACGATTCTTCGTTTCAGAAGTGTATTTCTGTGCTTAATCGTTGTTTCGCGTTCTAGATCAGTGCATTTACATTCAACGAAGCGAAATTGGCACAGAAACTCCGATGCGGCAAGCACGATCACGATTTATTCGATCTTATGTTGGATTCGACGGTTCTTCATATCAGAAGAGTATTTCTGTGCGGAATCGCTGTTTTGCGTGCTAGATCAGTGGGTTTGCATGCAAATATGCGAAATTGGCACAGAAACTCCGATTCGGCAAGCACGATCACCATTTATTCGACCTTATGTCAGATTCGACGATTATTCGTTTCAGAAGTGTATTTCTGTGCGGAATCGCTGTTTCGCATGCTAGATCAGTGCATTTGCATGCAACGAAGCGAAATTGGCAGAGAAACTCCGGTGCGGCAAGCACGATCACGATTTATTCGATCTTATGTTGGATTCGACGATTCTTCATATCAGAAGAGTATTTCAGTGCGGAATCGCTGTTTTGCGTTCTAGATCAGAGGGTTTGCATGCAAATATGCGAAAATGGCACAGAAACTCCGATTCGGCAAGCACGATCACGATTTATTCGAGCTTATGTCAGATTCGACGATTCTTCGTTTCCGAAGTGTATTTCTGTGCGGAATCGTTGTTTCGCGTGCTAGATCAGTGCATTTACATGCAAATATGCGAAATTGGCACAGAAACTCCGATTCGGCAAGCACGATTACGATTTATTCGAGCTTATGTCAGATTCGACGATTCTTCGTTTCAGAAGCGTATTTCTGTGCGGAATCGCTGTTTTGCGTGCTAGATCAGTGCATTTGCATGCAACGAAGCGAAATTGGCACAGAAACTCCGGTGCGGCAAGCACGATCACGATTTATTCGACCTTATGTCAGATTCGACGATTCTTCGTATCAGAAGTGTATTTCTGTGCGGAATCGCTGTTTCGCGTGTTAGATCAGTGCATTTGCATGCAACGAAGCGAAATTGGCACAGAAACTCCGATTCGGCAAGCTCGATCACCACTTATTCGACCTTATGTCAGATTCGACGATTCTTCGTATCAGAAGTGTATTTCTGTGCGGAATCGCTGTTTCGCGTGTTAGATCTGTGCATTTGCATGCAACGAAGCGAAATTGGCACAGAAACTCCGATTCGGCAAGCACGATCACCATTTATTCGACCTTATGTCAGATTCGACGATTCTTCGTTTCAGAAGTGTATTTCTGTGCGTAATCGCTGTTTCGCGTGCTAGATCAGTGCATTTGCATGCAACGAAGCGAAATTGGCACAGAAACTCCGGTGCGGCAAGCACGATCACGATTTATTCGAGCTTATGTCAGATTCGACGATTCTTCGTTTCAGAAGTGTATTTCTGTGCGGAATCGTTGTTTCGCGTGCTAGATCAGTGCATTTGCATGCAACGAAGCGAAATTGGCACAGAAACTCCGGTGCGGCAAGCACGATCACGATTTATTCGAGCTTATGTCAGACTCGACGATTCTTCGTTTCAGAAGTGTATTTCTGTACGGAATCGTTGTTTCGCGTGCTAGATCAGTGCATTTACATGCAACGAAGCGAAATTGGCACAGAAACTCCGATGCGGCAAGCACGATCACGATTTATTCGATCTTATGTTGGATTCGACGATTCTTCATATCAGAAGAGTATTTCTGTGCGGAATCGCTGTTTTGCGTGCTAGATCAGTGGGTTTGCATGCAAATATGCGAAATTGGCACAGAAACTCCGATTCGGCAAGCACGATCACGATTTATTCGAGCTTATGTCAGATTCGACGATTCTTCGTTTCAGAAGTGTATTTCTGAGCGGAATCGCTGTTTCGCGTGCTACATCAGTGCATTTGCATGCAACGAAGCGAAATTGGCACAGAAACTCCGGTGCGGCACCACGATCACGATTTATTTGATCTTATGTCAGATTCGACGATTCTTCGTTTCAGAAGTGTATTTCTGTGCGGAATCGTTGTTTCGCGTGCTAGATCAGTGCATTTACATGCAACGAAGCGAAATTGGCACAGAAACTCCGATGCGGCAAGCACGATCACCATTTATTCGACCTTATGTCAGATTCGACGATTCTTCGTTTCAGAAGTGTATTTCTGTGCGGAATCGCTGTTTCGCGTGCTGGATCAGTGCATTTGCATGCAAATATGCGAAATTGCCACAGAAACTCCGATTCGGCAAGCAGATCACAATTTATTCGAGCTTATGTCAGACTCGACGATTCTTCGTTTCAGAAGTGTATTTCTGTGCGGAATCGCTGTTTCGCGTGCTAGATCAGTGGGTTTGCATGCAAATATGCGAAATTGGCACAGAAACTCCGATTCTGCTAGCACGATCACCATTTATTCGACCTTATGTCAGATTCGACGATTCTTCGTATCAGAAGTGTATTTCTGTGCGGAATCGCTGTTTCGCGTGCTAGATCAGTGCATTTACATGCAACGAAGCGAAATTGGCACAGAAACTCCGATGCGGCAAGCACGATCTCGATTTATTCGATCTTATGTTGGATTCGACGATTCTTCATATCAGAAGAGTATTTCTGTGCGGAATCGCTGTTTTGCGTGCTAGATCAGTGGGTTTGCATGCACATATGCGAAATTGACACAGAAACTCCGATTCGGCAAGCACGAACACCATTTATTCGACCTTATGTCAGATTCGACGATTCTTCGTTTCAGAAGTGTATTTCTGTGCGGAATCGCTGTTTCGCGTCCTAGATCAGTGCATTTGCATGCAACGAAGCGAAATTGGCACAGAAACTCCGGTGCGGCAAGCACGATCACGATTTATTCGAGCTTATGTCAGATTCGACGATTCTTCGTTTCAGATGTGTATTTCTGTGCGGAATCGTTGTTTCGTGTGCCAGATCAGTGCATTTGCATGCAACGAAGCGAAATTGGCACAGAAACTCCGATTCTGCTAGCACGATCACGATTTATTCGAGCTTCTGTCAGATTCGACGATTCTTCGTTTCAGAAGTGTATTTCTGTGCGGAATCGCTGTTTCGCGTGCTAGATCAGTGAGTTTGCATGCAAATATGCGAAATTGGCACAGAAACTCCGATTCGGCAAGCACGATCACGATTTATTCGAGCTTATGTCAGATTCGACGATTCTTCGTTTCCGAAGTGTATTTCTGTGCGGAATCGCTGTTTCGCGTGCTAGATCAGTGCATTTGCATGCAACGAAGCGAAATTGGCACAGAAACTCCGATTCGGCAAGCACGATCACGATTTATTCGACCTTATGTCAGATTCGACGATTCTTCGTATCACAAGTGTATTTCTGTGCGGAATCGCTGTTTCGCGTGTTAGATCAGTGCATTTGCATGCAACGAAGCGAAATTGGCACAGAAACTCTTGTGCGGCAAGCACGATCACGATTTATTCGAGCTTATGTCAGATTCGACGATTCTTCGTTTCAGAAGTGTATTTCTGTGCGGAATCGTTGTTTCGCGTGCTAGATCAGTGCATTTGCATGCAACGAAGCGAAATTGGCACAGAAACTCCGGTGCGGCAAGCACGATCACGATTTATTCGAGCTTATGTCAGATTCGACGATTCTTCGTTTCAGAAGTGTATTTCTGTGCGGAATCGCTGTTTCGCGTGCTAGATCAGTGCATTTACATGCAACGAAGCGAAATTGGCACAGAAACTCCGATGCGGCAAGCACGATCACGATTTATTCGATCTTATGTTGGATTCGACGATTCTTCATATCAGAAGAGTATTTCTGTGCGGAATCGCTGTTTTGCGTGCTAGATCAGTGGGTTTGCATGCAAATATGCGAAATTGGCACAGAAACTCCGATTCGGCAAGCACGATCACCATTTATTCGACCTTATGTCAGATTCGACGATTCTTCGTTTCAGAAGTGTATTTCTGTGCTTAATCGTTGTTTCGCGTTCTAGATCAGTGCATTTACATGCAACGAAGCGAAATTGGCACAGAAACTCCGATGCGGCAAGCACGATCACGATTTATTCGATCTTATGTTGGATTCGACGGTTCTTCATATCAGAAGAGTATTTCTGTGCGGAATCGCTGTTTTGCGTGCTAGATCAGTGGGTTTGCATGCAAATATGCGAAATTGGCACAGAAACTCCGATTCGGCAAGCACGATCACCATTTATTCGACCTTATGTCAGATTCGACGATTATTCGTTTCAGAAGTGTATTTCTGTGCGGAATCGCTGTTTCGCATGCTAGATCAGTGCATTTGCATGCAACGAAGCGAAATTGGCAGAGAAACTCCGGTGCGGCAAGCACGATCACGATTTATTCGATCTTATGTTGGATTCGACGATTCTTCATATCAGAAGAGTATTTCAGTGCGGAATCGCTGTTTTGCGTTCTAGATCAGAGGGTTTGCATGCAAATATGCGAAAATGGCACAGAAACTCCGATTCGGCAAGCACGATCACGATTTATTCGAGCTTATGTCAGATTCGACGATTCTTCGTTTCCGAAGTGTATTTCTGTGCGGAATCGTTGTTTCGCGTGCTAGATCAGTGCATTTACATGCAAATATGCGAAATTGGCACAGAAACTCCGATTCGGCAAGCACGATTACGATTTATTCGAGCTTATGTCAGATTCGACGATTCTTCGTTTCAGAAGCGTATTTCTGTGCGGAATCGCTGTTTTGCGTGCTAGATCAGTGCATTTGCATGCAACGAAGCGAAATTGGCACAGAAACTCCGGTGCGGCAAGCACGATCACGATTTATTCGACCTTATGTCAGATTCGACGATTCTTCGTATCAGAAGTGTATTTCTGTGCGGAATCGCTGTTTCGCGTGTTAGATCAGTGCATTTGCATGCAACGAAGCGAAATTGGCACAGAAACTCCGATTCGGCAAGCTCGATCACCACTTATTCGACCTTATGTCAGATTCGACGATTCTTCGTATCAGAAGTGTATTTCTGTGCGGAATCGCTGTTTCGCGTGTTAGATCTGTGCATTTGCATGCAACGAAGCGAAATTGGCACAGAAACTCCGATTCGGCAAGCACGATCACCATTTATTCGACCTTATGTCAGATTCGACGATTCTTCGTTTCAGAAGTGTATTTCTGTGCGTAATCGCTGTTTCGCGTGCTAGATCAGTGCATTTGCATGCAACGAAGCGAAATTGGCACAGAAACTCCGGTGCGGCAAGCACGATCACGATTTATTCGAGCTTATGTCAGATTCGACGATTCTTCGTTTCAGAAGTGTATTTCTGTGCGGAATCGTTGTTTCGCGTGCTAGATCAGTGCATTTGCATGCAACGAAGCGAAATTGGCACAGAAACTCCGGTGCGGCAAGCACGATCACGATTTATTCGAGCTTATGTCAGACTCGACGATTCTTCGTTTCAGAAGTGTATTTCTGTACGGAATCGTTGTTTCGCGTGCTAGATCAGTGCATTTACATGCAACGAAGCGAAATTGGCACAGAAACTCCGATGCGGCAAGCACGATCACGATTTATTCGATCTTATGTTGGATTCGACGATTCTTCATATCAGAAGAGTATTTCTGTGCGGAATCGCTGTTTTGCGTGCTAGATCAGTGGGTTTGCATGCAAATATGCGAAATTGGCACAGAAACTCCGATTCGGCAAGCACGATCACGATTTATTCGAGCTTATGTCAGATTCGACGATTCTTCGTTTCAGAAGTGTATTTCTGAGCGGAATCGCTGTTTCGCGTGCTACATCAGTGCATTTGCATGCAACGAAGCGAAATTGGCACAGAAACTCCGGTGCGGCACCACGATCACGATTTATTTGATCTTATGTCAGATTCGACGATTCTTCGTTTCAGAAGTGTATTTCTGTGCGGAATCGTTGTTTCGCGTGCTAGATCAGTGCATTTACATGCAACGAAGCGAAATTGGCACAGAAACTCCGATGCGGCAAGCACGATCACCATTTATTCGACCTTATGTCAGATTCGACGATTCTTCGTTTCAGAAGTGTATTTCTGTGCGGAATCGCTGTTTCGCGTGCTAGATCAGTGGGTTTGCATGCAAATATGCGAAATTGGCACAGAAACTCCGATTCTGCTAGCACGATCACCATTTATTCGACCTTATGTCAGATTCGACGATTCTTCGTATCAGAAGTGTATTTCTGTGCGGAATCGCTGTTTCGCGTGCTAGATCAGTGCATTTACATGCAACGAAGCGAAATTGGCACAGAAACTCCGGTGCGGCAAGCACGATCACGATTTATTCGAGCTTATGTCAGTCTCGACGATTCTTCGTTTCAGAAGTGTATTTCAGTACGGAATCGTTGTTTCGCGTGTTAGATCAGTGCATTTACATGCAACGAAGCGAAATTGGCACAGAAACTCCGATTCGGCAAGCACGATCACCATTTATTCGACCTTATGTCAGATTCGACGATTCTTCGTATCAGAAGTGTATTTCTGTGCGGAATCGCTGTTTCGCGTGTTAGATCAGTGCATTTGCATGCAACGAAGCGAAATTGGCACAGAAACTCCGGTGCGGCAAGCACGATCACGATTTATTCGAGCTTATGTCAGATTCGACGATTCTTCGTTTCAGAAGTGTATTTCTGTGCGGAATCGTTGTTTCGCGTGCTAGATCAGTGCATTTGCATGCAACGAAGCGAAATTGGCACAGAAACTCCGGTGCGGCAAGCACGATCACGATTTATTCGAGCTTATGTCAGATTCGACGATTCTTCGTTTCAGAAGTGTATTTCTGTACGGTATCGCTGTTACGCGTGGTAGATCAGTGAGTTTGCATGCAAATATGCGAAATTGGCACCGAAACTCCGATTCGGCAAGCACGATCACGATTTATTCGAGCTTATGTCAGATTCGACGATTCTTCGTTTCCGAAGTGTATTTCTGTGCGGAATCGTTGTTTCGCGTGCTAGATCAGTGCATTTACATGCAAATATGCGAAATTGGCACAGAAACTCCGATTCGGCAAGCACGATTACGATTTATTCGACCTTATGTCAGATTCGACGATTCTTCGTATCAGAAGTGTGTTTCTGTGCGGAATCGCTGTTTCGCGTGTTAGATCAGTGCATTTGCATGCAACGAAGCGAAATTGGCACAGAAACTCCGATTCGGCAAGCACGATCACCATTTATTCGACCTTATGTCAGATTCGACGATTCTTCGTATCAGAAGTGTATTTCTGTGCGGAATCGCTGTTTCGCGTGTTAGATCAGTGCATTTGCATGCAACGAAGCGAAATTGGCACAGAAACTCGGTGCGGCAAGCACGATCACGATTTATTCGAGCTTATGTCAGATTCGACGATTCTTCGTTTCAGAAGTGTATTTCTGTGCGGAATCGTTGTTTCGCGTGCTAGATCAGTGCATTTGCATGCAACGAAGCGAAATTGGCAGAGAAACTCCGGTGCGGCAAGCACGATCACGATTTATTCGATCTTATGTTGGATTCGACGATTCTTCATATCAGAAGAGTATTTCAGTGCGGAATCGCTGTTTTGCGTTCTAGATCAGAGGGTTTGCATGCAAATATGCGAAAATGGCACAGAAACTCCGATTCGGCAAGCACGATCACGATTTATTCGAGCTTATGTCAGATTCGACGATTCTTCGTTTCCGAAGTGTATTTCTGTGCGGAATCGTTGTTTCGCGTGCTAGATCAGTGCATTTACATGCAAATATGCGAAATTGGCACAGAAACTCCGATTCGGCAAGCACGATTACGATTTATTCGAGCTTATGTCAGATTCGACGATTCTTCGTTTCAGAAGCGTATTTCTGTGCGGAATCGCTGTTTTGCGTGCTAGATCAGTGCATTTGCATGCAACGAAGCGAAATTGGCACAGAAACTCCGATTCGGCAAACACGATCACCATTTATTCGACCTTATGTCAGATTCGACGATTCTTCGTTTCAGAAGTGTATTTCTGTGCGGAATCGTTGTTTCGCGTGCTAGATCAGTGCATTTACATGCAACGAAGCGAAATTGGCACAGAAACTCCGATGCGGCAAGCACGATCACGATTTATTCGATCTTATGTTGGATTCGACGATTCTTCATATCAGAAGAGTATTTCTGTGCGGAATCGCTGTTTTGCGTGCTAGATCAGTGGGTTTGCATGCAAATATGCGAAATTGGCACAGAAACTCCGATTCGGCAAGCACGATCACCATTTATTCGACCTTATGTCAGATTCGACGATTATTCGTTTCAGAAGTGTATTTCTGTGCGGAATCGCTGTTTCGCGTGCTAGATCAGTGCATTTGCATGCAACGAAGCGAAATTGGCACAGAAACTCCGGTGCGGCAAGCACGATTACGATTTATTCGATCTTATGTTGGATTCGACGATTCTTCATATCAGAAGAGTATTTCAGTGCGGAATCGCTGTTTTGCGTTCTAGATCAGAGGGTTTGCATGCAAATATGCGAAAATGGCACAGAGACTCCGATTCGGCAAGCACGATCACCATTTATTCGACCTTATGTCAGATTCGACGATTCTTCGTTTCAGAAGTGTATTTCTGTGCGGAATCGCTGTTTCGCGTGATAGATCAGTGCATTTGCATGCAACGAAGCGAAATTGGCACAGAAACTCCGGTGCGGCAAGCACGATCACGATTTATTCGAGCTTATGTCAGATTCGACGATTCTTCGTTTCAGAAGTGTATTTCTGTACGGTATCGCTGTTACGCGTGGTAGATCAGTGAGTTTACATGCAAATATGCGAAATTGGCACAGAAACTCCGATTCGGCAAGCACGATCACGATTTATTCGAGCTTATGTCAGATTCGACGATTCTTCGTTTCAGAAGTGTATTTCTGTGCGGAATCGTTGTTTCGCGTGCTAGATCAGTGCATTTACATGCAACGAAGCGAAATTGGCACAGAAACTCCGATGCGGCAAGCACGATCACGATTTATTCGATCTTATGTTGATTCGACGATTCTTCATATCAGAAGAGTATTTCTGTGCGGAATCGCTGTTTTGCGTGCTAGATCAGTGGGTTTGCATGCGAATTATGCGAAATTGGCACAGAAACTCCGGAGCGGCAAGCACGATCACGATTTATTCGAGCTTATGTCGGATTCGACGATTCTTCGTTTCAGAAGTGTATTTCTGTGCGGAATCGTTGTTTCGCGTGCTAGATCAGTGCATTTACATGCAACGAAGCGAAATTGGCACAGAAACTCCGATGCGGCAAGCACGATCACGATTTATTCGATCTTATGTTGGATTCGACGATTCTTCATATCAGAAGAGTATTTCTGTGCGGAATCGCTGTTTTGCGTGCTAGATCAGTGGGTTTGCATGCAAATATGCGAAATTGGCACAGAAACTCCGGAGCGGCAAGCACGATCACGATTTATTCGAGCTTATGTCAGATTCGACGATTCTTCGTTTCAGAAGTGTATTTCTGTGCGGAATCGCTGTTTCGCGTGCTAGATCAGTGCATTTGCATGCAAATATGCGAAATTGGCACAGAAACTCCGATCGGCAAGCACGATCACCATTTATTCGACCTTATGTCAGATTCGACGATTCTTCGTTTCAGAAGTGTATTTCTGTGCGTAATCGCTGTTTCGCGTGCTAGATCAGTGCATTTGCATGCAACGAAGCGAAATTGGCACAGAAACTCCGGTGCGGCAAGCACGATCACGATTTATTCGAGCTTATGTCAGATTCGACGATTCTTCGTTTCAGAAGTGTATTTCTGTGCGGAATCGCTGCTTCGCGTGCTAAATCAGTGCATTTGCATGCAAATATGCGAAATTGGCACAGAAACTCCGATTCTGCTAGCACGATCCCGATTTATTCGAGCTTATGTCAGACTCGACGATTCTTCGTTTCAGAAGT
The DNA here is from genome assembly GCF_051020765.1 of Lasioglossum baleicum. NCBI lineage: Eukaryota > Metazoa > Arthropoda > Insecta > Hymenoptera > Halictidae > Lasioglossum > Lasioglossum baleicum. The sequence continues at coordinate 45,090 of NW_027469544.1, forward strand.
GTATTTCTGTACGGAATCGTTGTTTCGCGTGCTAGATCAGTGCATTTACATGCAACGAAGCGAAATTGGCACAGAAACTCCGATGCGGCAAGCACGATCACCATTTATTCGACCTTATGTCAGATTCGACGATTCTTCGTTTCAGAAGTGTATTTCTGTGCGGAATCGCTGTTTCGCGTGCTAAATCAGTGCATTTGCATGCAAATATGCGAAATTGGCACAGAAACTCCGATTCTGCCAGCACGATCCCGATTTATTCGAGCTTATGTCAGACTCGACGATTCTTCGTTTCAGAAGTGTATTTCAGTACGGAATCGTTGTTTCGCGTGTTAGATCAGTGCATTTACATGCAACGAAGCGAAATTGGCACAGAAACTCCGATTCGGCAAGCACGATCACCATTTATTCGACCTTATGTCAGATTCGACGATTCTTCGTATCAGAAGTGTATTTCTGTGCGGAATCGCTGTTTCGCGTGTTAGATCAGTGCATTTGCATGCAACGAAGCGAAATTGGCACAGAAACTCCGGTGCGGCAAGCACGATCACGATTTATTCGAGCTTATGTCAGATTCGACGATTCTTCGTTTCAGAAGTGTATTTCTGTGCGGAATCGCTGTTTCGCGTGCTAAATCAGTGCATTTGCATGCAAATATGCGAAATTGGCACAGAAACTCCGATTCTGCTAGCACGATCACGATTTATTCGAGCTTATGTCAGACTCGACGATTCTTCGTTTCAGAAGTGTATTTCTGTACGGTATCGCTGTTTGGCGTGCTAGGTCAGTGGGTTTGCATGCAAATATGCGAAATTGGCACAGAAACTCCGATTCGGCAAGCACGATCACCATTTATTCGACCTTATGTCAGATTCGACGATTCTTCGTATCAGAAGTGTATTTCTGTGCGGAATCGCTGTTTCGCGTGCTAGATCAGTGCATTTACATGCAACGAAGCGAAATTGGCACAGAAACTCCGATGCGGCAAGCACGGTCACGATTTATTCGATCTTATGTTGGATTCGACGATTCTTCATATCAGAAGAGTATTTCTGTGCGGAATCGCTGTTTTGCGTGCTAGATCAGTGAGTTTGCATGCAAATATGCGAAATTGGTACAGAAACTCCGATTCGGCAAGCACGATCACCATTTATTCGACCTTATGTCAGATTCGACGATTCTTCGTTTCAGAAGTGTATTTCTGTACGGAATCGTTGTTTCGCGTGCTAGATCAGTGCATTTACATGCAACGAAGCGAAATTGGCACAGAAACTCCGATGCGGCAAGCACGATCACGATTTATTCGATCTTATGTTGGATTCGACGATTCTTCATATCAGAAGAGTATTTCTGTGCGGAATCGCTGTTTTGCGTGCTAGATCAGTGGGTTTGCATGCAAATATGCGAAGTTGGCACAGAAACTCCGATTTGGCAAGCACGATCACCATTTATTCGACCTTATGTCAGATTCGACGATCCTTCGTTTCAGAAGTGTATTTCTGTGCGGAATCGTCGTTTCGCGTGCTAGATCAGTGCATTTGCATGCAACGAAGCGAAATTGGCACAGAAACTCCGGTGCGGCAAGCACGATCACCATTTATTCGACCTTATGTCAGATTCGACGATTCTTCGTTTCAGAAGTGTATTTCTGTGCGGAATCGCTGTTTCGCGTGCTAGATCAGTGCATTTGCATGCAAATATGCGAATTGCACAGAAACTCCGATTCTGCTAGCACGATCACGATTTATTCGAGCTTATGTCAGATTCGACGATTCTTCGTTTCCCGAAGTGTATTTCTGTGCGGAATCGTTGTTTCGCGTGCTAGATCAGTGCATTTACATGCAAATATGCGAAATTGGCACAGAAACTCCGATTCGGCAAGCACGATTACGATTTATTCGAGCTTATGTCAGATTCGACGATTCTTCGTTTCAGAAGCGTATTTCTGTGCGGAATCGCTGTTTTGCGTGCTAGATCAGTGGGTTTGCATGCAACGAAGCGAAATTGGCACAGAAACTCCGATTCGGCAAGCACGATCACCATTTATTCGACCTTATGTCAGATTCGACGATTCTTCGTATCAGAAGTGTATTTCTGTGCGGAATCGCTGTTTCGCGTGTTAGATCAGTGCATTTGCATGCAACGAAGCGAAATTGGCACAGAAACTCCGGTGCGGCAAGCACGATCACGATTTATTCGAGCTTATGTCAGATTCGACGATTCTTCGTTTCAGAAGTGTATTTCTGTGCGGAATCGTTGTTTCGTGTGCTAGATCAGTGCATTTACATGCAACGAAGCGAAATTGGCACAGGTACTCCGATGCGGCAAGCACGATCACGATTTATTCGATCTTATGTTGGATTCGACGATTCTTCATATCAGAAGAGTATTTCTGTGCGGAATCGCTGTTTTGCGTGCTAGATCAGTGCATTTGCATGCAACGAAGCGAAATTGGCACAGAAACTCCGATTCGCAAGCACGATCACCATTTATTCGACCTTATGTCAGATTCGACGATTCTTCGTTTCAGAAGTGTATTTCTGTGCGTAATCGCTGTTTCGCGTGCTAGATCAGTGCATTTGCATGCAACGAAGCGAAATTGGCACAGAAACTCCGGTGCGGCAAGCACGATCACGATTTATTCGAACTTATGTCAGATTCGACGATTCTTCGTTTCAGAAGTGTATTTCTGTGCGGAATCGCTGCTTCGCGTGCTAAATCAGTGCATTTGCATGCAAATATGCGAAATTGGCACAGAAACTCCGATTCTGCTAGCACGATCCCGATTTATTCGAGCTTATGTCAGACTCGACGATTCTTCGTTTCAGAAGTGTATTTTCTGTACGGAATCGTTGTTTCGCGTGCTAGATCAGTGCATTTACATGCAACGAAGCGAAATTGGCACAGAAACTCCGATGCGGCAAGCACGATCACGATTTATTCGATCTTATGTTGGATTCGACGATTCTTCATATCAGAAGAGTATTTCTGAGCGGAATCGCTGTTTCGCGTGCTACATCAGTGCATTTGCATGCAACGAAGCGAAATTGGCACAGAAACTCCGGTGCGGCACCACGATCACCATTTATTCGACCTTATGTCAGATTCGACGATTCTTCGTTTCAGAAGTGTATTTCTGTGCGGAATCGCTGTTTCGCGTGCTAGATCAGTGGGTTTGCATGCAAATATGCGAAATTGGCACAGAAACTCCGATTCTGCTAGCACGATCACCATTTATTCGACCTTATGTCAGATTCGACGATTCTTCGTATCAGAAGTGTATTTCTGTGCGGAATCGCTGTTTCGCGTGCTAGATCAGTGCATTTACATGCAACGAAGCGAAATTGGCACAGAAACTCCGGTGCGGCAAGCACGATCACGATTTATTCGAGCTTATGTCAGATTCGACGATTCTTCGTTTCAGAAGTGTATTTCTGTGCGGAATCGCTGTTTCGCGTGCTAAATCAGTGCATTTGCATGCAAATATGCGAAATTGGCACAGAAACTCCGATTCTGCTAGCACGATCCCGATTTATTCGAGCTTATGTCAGTCTCGACGATTCTTCGTTTCAGAAGTGTATTTCAGTACGGAATCGTTGTTTCGCGTGTTAGATCAGTGCATTTACATGCAACGAAGCGAAATTGGCACAGAAACTCCGATTCGGCAAGCACGATCACCATTTATTCGACCTTATGTCAGATTCGACGATTCTTCGTATCAGAAGTGTATTTCTGTGCGGAATCGCTGTTTCGCGTGTTAGATCAGTGCATTTGCATGCAACGAAGCGAAATTGGCACAGAAACTCCGGTGCGGCAAGCACGATCACGATTTATTCGAGCTTATGTCAGATTCGACGATTCTTCGTTTCAGAAGTGTATTTCTGTGCGGAATCGCTGTTTCGCGTGCTAAATCAGTGCATTTGCATGCAAATATGCGAAATTGGCACAGAAACTCCGATTCTGCTAGCACGATCCCGATTTATTCGAGCTTATGTCAGTCTCGACGATTCTTCGTTTCAGAAGTGTATTTCTGTGCGGAATCGCTGTTTCGCGTGCTAAATCAGTGCATTTGCATGCAAATATGCGAAATTGGCACAGAAACTCCGATTCTGCTAGCACGATCCCGATTTATTCGAGCTTATGTCAGTCTCGACGATTCTTCGTTTCAGAAGTGTATTTCAGTACGGAATCGTTGTTTCGCGTGTTAGATCAGTGCATTTACATGCAACGAAGCGAAATTGGCACAGAAACTCCGATTCGGCAAGCACGATCACCATTTATTCGACCTTATGTCAGATTCGACGATTCTTCGTTTCCGAAGTGTATTTCTGTGCGGAATCGTTGTTTCGCGTGCTAGATCAGTGCATTTACATGCAAATATGCGAAATTGGCACAGAAACTCCGATTCGGCAAGCACGATTACGATTTATTCGACCTTATGTCAGATTCGACGATTCTTCGTATCAGAAGTGTGTTTCTGTGCGGAATCGCTGTTTCGCGTGTTAGATCAGTGCATTTGCATGCAACGAAGCGAAATTGGCACAGAAACTCCGATTCGGCAAGCACGATCACCATTTATTCGACCTTATGTCAGATTCGACGATTCTTCGTATCAGAAGTGTATTTCTGTGCGGAATCGCTGTTTCGCGTGTTAGATCAGTGCATTTGCATGCAACGAAGCGAAATTGGCACAGAAACTCCGGTGCGGCAAGCACGATCACGATTTATTCGAGCTTATGTCAGATTCGACGATTCTTCGTTTCAGAAGTGTATTTCTGTGCGGAATCGTTGTTTCGCGTGCTAGATCAGTGCATTTGCATGCAACGAAGCGAAATTGGCACAGAAACTCCGGTGCAGCAAGCACGATCACGATTTATTCGAGCTTATATCAGATTCGACGATTCTTCGTTTCAGAAGTGTATTTCTGTGCGGAATCGCTGTTTCGCGTGCTAAATCAGTGCATTTGCATGCAAATATGCGAAATTGGCACAGAAACTCCGATTCTGCTAGCACGATACCGATTTATTCGAGCTTATGTCAGACTCGACGATTCTTCGTTTCAGAAGTGTATTTCAGTACGGAATCGTTGTTTCGCGTGCTAGATCAGTGCATTTACATGCAACGAAGCGAAATTGGCACAGAAACTCCGATGCGGCAAGCACGATCACGATTTATTCGATCTTATGTTGGATTCGACGATTCTTCATATCAGAAGAGTATTTCTGTGCGGAATCGCTGTTTTGCGTGCTAGATCAGTGGGTTTGCATGCAAATATGCGAAATTGGCACAGAAACTCCGATTCGGCAAGCACGATCACCATTTATTCGACCTTATGTCAGATTCGACGATTATTCGTTTCAGAAGTGTATTTCTGTGCGGAATCGCTGTTTCGCGTGCTAGATCAGTGCATTTGCATGCAACGAAGCGAAATTGGCACAGAAACTCCGGTGCGGCAAGCACGATTACGATTTATTCGATCTTATGTTGGATTCGACGATTCTTCATATCAGAAGAGTATTTCAGTGCGGAATCGCTGTTTTGCGTTCTAGATCAGAGGGTTTGCATGCAAATATGCGAAAATGGCACAGAGACTCCGATTCGGCAAGCACGATCACCATTTATTCGACCTTATGTCAGATTCGACGATTCTTCGTTTCAGAAGTGTATTTCTGTGCGGAATCGCTGTTTCGCGTGATAGATCAGTGCATTTGCATGCAACGAAGCGAAATTGGCACAGAAACTCCGGTGCGGCAAGCACGATCACGATTTATTCGAGCTTATGTCAGATTCGACGATTCTTCGTTTCAGAAGTGTATTTCTGTACGGTATCGCTGTTACGCGTGGTAGATCAGTGAGTTTACATGCAAATATGCGAAATTGGCACAGAAACTCCGATTCGGCAAGCACGATCACGATTTATTCGAGCTTATGTCAGATTCGACGATTCTTCGTTTCAGAAGTGTATTTCTGTGCGGAATCGTTGTTTCGCGTGCTAGATCAGTGCATTTACATGCAACGAAGCGAAATTGGCACAGAAACTCCGATGCGGCAAGCACGATCACGATTTATTCGATCTTATGTTGGATTCGACGATTCTTCATATCAGAAGAGTATTTCTGTGCGGAATCGCTGTTTTGCGTGCTAGATCAGTGGGTTTGCATGCAAATATGCGAAATTCGCACAGAAACTCCGGAGCGGCAAGCACGATCACGATTTATTCGAGCTTATGTCAGATTCGACGATTCTTCGTTTCAGAAGTGTATTTCTGTGCGGAATCGCTGTTTCGCGTGCTAGATCAGTGCATTTGCATGCAAATATGCGAAATTGGCACAGAAACTCCGATTCGGCAAGCACGATCACCATTTATTCGACCTTATGTCAGATTCGACGATTCTTCGTTTCAGAAGTGTATTTCTGTGCGTAATCGCTGTTTCGCGTGCTAGATCAGTGCATTTGCATGCAACGAAGCGAAATTGGCACAGAAACTCCGGTGCGGCAAGCACGATCACGATTTATTCGAGCTTATGTCAAATTCGACGATTCTTCGTTTCAGAAGTGTATTTCTGTGCGGAATCGCTGCTTCGCGTGCTAAATCAGTGCATTTGCATGCAAATATGCGAAATTGGCACAGAAACTCCGATTCTGCTAGCACGATCCCGATTTATTCGAGCTTATGTCAGACTCGACGATTCTTCGTTTCAGAAGTGTATTTCTGTACGGAATCGTTGTTTCGGCGTGCTAGATCAGTGCATTTACATGCAACGAAGCGAAATTGGCACAGAAACTCCGATGCGGCAAGCACGATCACCATTTATTCGACCTTATGTCAGATTCGACGATTCTTCGTTTCAGAAGTGTATTTCTGTGCGGAATCGCTGTTTCGCGTGCTAAATCAGTGCATTTGCATGCAAATATGCGAAATTGGCACAGAAACTCCGATTCTGCCAGCACGATCCCGATTTATTCGAGCTTATGTCAGACTCGACGATTCTTCGTTTCAGAAGTGTATTTCAGTACGGAATCGTTGTTTCGCGTGTTAGATCAGTGCATTTACATGCAACGAAGCGAAATTGGCACAGAAACTCCGATTCGGCAAGCACGATCACCATTTATTCGACCTTATGTCAGATTCGACGATTCTTCGTATCAGAAGTGTATTTCTGTGCGGAATCGCTGTTTCGCGTGTTAGATCAGTGCATTTGCATGCAACGAAGCGAAATTGGCACAGAAACTCCGGTGCGGCAAGCACGATCACGATTTATTCGAGCTTATGTCAGATTCGACGATTCTTCGTTTCAGAAGTGTATTTCTGTGCGGAATCGTTGTTTCGCGTGCTAGATCAGTGCATTTACATGCAACGAAGCGAAATTGGCACAGAAACTCCGATGCGGCAAGCACGATCACGATTTATTCGATCTTATGTTGGATTCGACGATTCTTCATATCAGAAGAGTATTTCTGTGCGGAATCGCTGTTTCGCGTGTTAGATCAGTGCATTTGCATGCAACGAAGCGAAATTGGCACAGAAACTCCGGTGCGGCAAGCACGATCACGATTTATTCGAGCTTATGTCAGATTCGACGATTCTTCGTTTCAGAAGTGTATTTCTGTACGGTATCGCTGTTACGCGTGGTAGATCAGTGAGTTTGCATGCAAATATGCGAAATTGGCACCGAAACTCCGATTCGGCAAGCACGATCACGATTTATTCGAGCTTATGTCAGATTCGACGATTCTTCGTTTCCGAAGTGTATTTCTGTGCGGAATCGTTGTTTCGCGTGCTAGATCAGTGCATTTGCATGCAACGAAGCGAAATTGGCACAGAAACTCCGGTGCGGCAAGCACGATTACGATTTATTCGATCTTATGTTGGATTCGACGATTCTTCATATCAGAAGAGTATTTCAGTGCGGAATCGCTGTTTTGCGTTCTAGATCAGAGGGTTTGCATGCAAATATGCGAAAATGGCACAGAGACTCCGATTCGGCAAGCACGATCACCATTTATTCGACCTTATGTCAGATTCGACGATTCTTCGTTTCAGAAGTGTATTTCTGTGCGGAATCGCTGTTTCGCGTGATAGATCAGTGCATTTGCATGCAACGAAGCGAAATTGGCACAGAAACTCCGGTGCGGCAAGCACGATCACGATTTATTCGAGCTTATGTCAGATTCGACGATTCTTCGTTTCAGAAGTGTATTTCTGTACGGTATCGCTGTTACGCGTGGTAGATCAGTGAGTTTACATGCAAATATGCGAAATTGGCACAGAAACTCCGATTCGGCAAGCACGATTACGATTTATTCGAGCTTATGTCAGATTCGACGATTCTTCGTTTCAGAAGCGTATTTCTGTGCGGAATCGCTGTTTTGCGTGCTAGATCAGTGGGTTTGCATGCAACGAAGCGAAATTGGCACAGAAACTCCGATTCGGCAAGGACGATCACCATTTATTCGACCTTATGTCAGATTCGACGATTCTTCGTATCAGAAGTGTATTTCTGTGCGGAATCGCTGTTTCGCGTGTTAGATCAGTGCATTTGCATGCAACGAAGCGAAATTGGCACAGAAACTCCGGTGCGGCAAGCACGATCACGATTTATTCGAGCTTATGTCAGATTCGACGATTCTTCGTTTCAGAAGTGTATTTCTGTGCGGAATCGTTGTTTCGCGTGCTAGATCAGTGCATTTGCATGCAACGAAGCGAAATTGGCACAGAAACTCCGGTGCGGCAAGCACGATCACGATTTATTCGAGCTTATGTCAGATTCGACGATTCTTCGTTTCAGAAGTGTATTTCTGTACGGTATCGCTGTTACGCGTGGTAGATCAGTGAGTTTACATGCAAATATGCGAAATTGGCACAGAAACTCCGATTCGGCAAGCACGATCACGATTTATTCGAGCTTATGTCAGATTCGACGATTCTTCGTTTCAGAAGTGTATTTCTGTGCGGAATCGTTGTTTCGCGTGCTAGATCAGTGCATTTACATGCAACGAAGCGAAATTGGCACAGAAACTCCGATGCGGCAAGCACGATCACGATTTATTCGATCTTATGTTGGATTCGACGATTCTTCATATCAGAAGAGTATTTCTGTGCGGAATCGCTGTTTTGCGTGCTAGATCAGTGGGTTTGCATGCAAATATGCGAAATTGGCACAGAAACTCCGGAGCGGCAAGCACGATCACGATTTATTCGAGCTTATGTCAGATTCGACGATTCTTCGTTTCAGAAGTGTATTTCTGTGCGGAATCGCTGTTTCGCGTGCTAGATCAGTGCATTTGCATGCAAATATGCGAAATTGGCACAGAAACTCCGATTCGGCAAGCACGATCACCATTTATTCGACCTTATGTCAGATTCGACGATTCTTCGTTTCAGAAGTGTATTTCTGTGCGTAATCGCTGTTTCGCGTGCTAGATCAGTGCATTTGCATGCAACGAAGCGAAATTGGCACAGAAACTCCGGTGCGGCAAGCACGATCACGATTTATTCGAGCTTATGTCAAATTCGACGATTCTTCGTTTCAGAAGTGTATTTCTGTGCGGAATCGCTGCTTCGAGGGCTAAATCAGTGCATTTGCATGCAAATATGCGAAATTGGCACAGAAACTCCGATTCTGCTAGCACGATCCCGATTTATTCGAGCTTATGTCAGACTCGACGATTCTTCGTTTCAGAAGTGTATTTCTGTACGGAATCGTTGTTTCGCGTGCTAGATCAGTGCATTTACATGCAACGAAGCGAAATTGGCACAGAAACTCCGATGCGGCAAGCACGATCACCATTTATTCGACCTTATGTCAGATTCGACGATTCTTCGTTTCAGAAGTGTATTTCTGTGCGGAATCGCTGTTTCGCGTGCTAAATCAGTGCATTTGCATGCAAATATGCGAAATTGGCACAGAAACTCCGATTCTGCCAGCACGATCCCGATTTATTCGAGCTTATGTCAGACTCGACGATTCTTCGTTTCAGAAGTGTATTTCAGTACGGAATCGTTGTTTCGCGTGTTAGATCAGTGCATTTACATGCAACGAAGCGAAATTGGCACAGAAACTCCGATTCGGCAAGCACGATCACCATTTATTCGACCTTATGTCAGATTCGACGATTCTTCGTATCAGAAGTGTATTTCTGTGCGGAATCGCTGTTTCGCGTGTTAGATCAGTGCATTTGCATGCAACGAAGCGAAATTGGCACAGAAACTCCGGTGCGGCAAGCACGATCACGATTTATTCGAGCTTATGTCAGATTCGACGATTCTTCGTTTCAGAAGTGTATTTCTGTGCGGAATCGTTGTTTCGCGTGCTAGATCAGTGCATTTACATGCAACGAAGCGAAATTGGCACAGAAACTCCGATGCGGCAAGCACGATCACGATTTATTCGATCTTATGTTGGATTCGACGATTCTTCATATCAGAAGAGTATTTCTGTGCGGAATCGCTGTTTCGCGTGTTAGATCAGTGCATTTGCATGCAACGAAGCGAAATTGGCACAGAAACTCCGGTGCGGCAAGCACGATCACGATTTATTCGAGCTTATGTCAGATTCGACGATTCTTCGTTTCAGAAGTGTATTTCTGTACGGTATCGCTGTTACGCGTGGTAGATCAGTGAGTTTGCATGCAAATATGCGAAATTGGCACCGAAACTCCGATTCGGCAAGCACGATCACGATTTATTCGAGCTTATGTCAGATTCGACGATTCTTCGTTTCCGAAGTGTATTTCTGTGCGGAATCGTTGTTTCGCGTGCTAGATCAGTGCATTTGCATGCAACGAAGCGAAATTGGCACAGAAACTCCGGTGCGGCAAGCACGATTACGATTTATTCGATCTTATGTTGGATTCGACGATTCTTCATATCAGAAGAGTATTTCAGTGCGGAATCGCTGTTTTGCGTTCTAGATCAGAGGGTTTGCATGCAAATATGCGAAAATGGCACAGAGACTCCGATTCGGCAAGCACGATCACCATTTATTCGACCTTATGTCAGATTCGACGATTCTTCGTTTCAGAAGTGTATTTCTGTGCGGAATCGCTGTTTCGCGTGATAGATCAGTGCATTTGCATGCAACGAAGCGAAATTGGCACAGAAACTCCGGTGCGGCAAGCACGATCACGATTTATTCGAGCTTATGTCAGATTCGACGATTCTTCGTTTCAGAAGTGTATTTCTGTACGGTATCGCTGTTACGCGTGGTAGATCAGTGAGTTTACATGCAAATATGCGAAATTGGCACAGAAACTCCGATTCGGCAAGCACGATTACGATTTATTCGAGCTTATGTCAGATTCGACGATTCTTCGTTTCAGAAGCGTATTTCTGTGCGGAATCGCTGTTTTGCGTGCTAGATCAGTGGGTTTGCATGCAACGAAGCGAAATTGGCACAGAAACTCCGATTCGGCAAGGACGATCACCATTTATTCGACCTTATGTCAGATTCGACGATTCTTCGTATCAGAAGTGTATTTCTGTGCGGAATCGCTGTTTCGCGTGTTAGATCAGTGCATTTGCATGCAACGAAGCGAAATTGGCACAGAAACTCCGGTGCGGCAAGCACGATCACGATTTATTCGAGCTTATGTCAGATTCGACGATTCTTCGTTTCAGAAGTGTATTTCTGTGCGGAATCGTTGTTTCGCGTGCTAGATCAGTGCATTTGCATGCAACGAAGCGAAATTGGCACAGAAACTCCGATTCGGCAAGCACGATCACCATTTATTCGACCTTATGTCAGATTCGACGATTCTTCGTATCAGAAGTGTATTTCTGTGCGGAATCGCTGTTTCGCGTGTTAGATCAGTGCATTTGCATGCAACGAAGCGAAATTGGCACAGAAACTCCGGTGCGGCAAGCACGATCACGATTTATTCGAGCTTATGTCAGATTCGACGATTCTTCGTTTCAGAAGTGTATTTCTGTGCGGAATCGTTGTTTCGCGTGCTAGATCAGTGCATTTGCATGCAACGAAGCGAAATTGGCACAGAAACTCCGGTGCGGCAAGCACGATCACGATTTATTCGAGCTTATGTCAGATTCGACGATTCTTCGTTTCAGAAGTGTATTTCTGTACGGTATCGCTGTTACGCGTGGTAGATCAGTGAGTTTGCATGCAAATATGCGAAATTGGCACCGAAACTCCGATTCGGCAAGCACGATCACGATTTATTCGAGCTTATGTCAGATTCGACGATTCTTCGTTTCCGAAGTGTATTTCTGTGCGGAATCGTTGTTTCGCGTGCTAGATCAGTGCATTTGCATGCAACGAAGCGAAATTGGCACAGAAACTCCGGTGCGGCAAGCACGATTACGATTTATTCGATCTTATGTTGGATTCGACGATTCTTCATATCAGAAGAGTATTTCAGTGCGGAATCGCTGTTTTGCGTTCTAGATCAGAGGGTTTGCATGCAAATATGCGAAAATGGCACAGAGACTCCGATTCGGCAAGCACGATCACCATTTATTCGACCTTATGTCAGATTCGACGATTCTTCGTTTCAGAAGTGTATTTCTGTGCGGAATCGCTGTTTCGCGTGATAGATCAGTGCATTTGCATGCAACGAAGCGAAATTGGCACAGAAACTCCGGTGCGGCAAGCACGATCACGATTTATTCGAGCTTATGTCAGATTCAACGATTCTTCGTTTCAGAAGTGTATTTCTGTACGGTATCGCTGTTACGCGTGGTAGATCAGTGAGTTTACATGCAAATATGCGAAATTGGCACAGAAACTCCGATTCGGCAAGCACGATTACGATTTAATCGAGCTTATGTCAGATTCGACGATTCTTCGTTTCAGAAGCGTATTTCTGTGCGGAATCGCTGTTTTGCGTGCTAGATCAGTGGGTTTGCATGCAACGAAGCGAAATTGGCACAGAAACTCCGATTCGGCAAGCACGATCACCATTTATTCGACCTTATGTCAGATTCGACGATTCTTCGTATCAGAAGTGTATTTCTGTGCGGAATCGCTGTTTCGCGTGTTAGATCAGTGCATTTGCATGCAACGAAGCGAAATTGGCACAGAAACTCCGGTGCGGCAAGCACGATCACGATTTATTCGAGCTTATGTCAGATTCGACGATTCTTCGTTTCAGAAGTGTATTTCTGTGCGGAATCGCTGCTTCGCGTGCTAAATCAGTGCATTTGCATGCAAATATGCGAAATTGGCACAGAAACTCCGATTCTGCTAGCACGATCCCGATTTATTCCAGCTTATGTCAGACTCGACGATTCTTCGTTTCAGAAGTGTATTTCTGTACGGAATCGTTGTTTCGCGTGCTAGATCAGTGCATTTACATGCAACGAAGCGAAATTGGCACAGAAACTCCGATGCGGCAAGCACGATCACCATTTATTCGACCTTATGTCAGATTCGACGATTCTTCGTTTCAGAAGTGTATTTCTGTGCGGAATCGCTGTTTCGCGTGCTAAATCAGTGCATTTGCATGCAAATATGCGAAATTGGCACAGAAACTCCGATTCTGCTAGCACGATCCCGATTTATTCGAGCTTATGTCAGACTCGACGATTCTTCGTTTCAGAAGTGTATTTCAGTACGGAATCGTTGTTTCGCGTGTTAGATCAGTGCATTTACATGCAACGAAGCGAAATTGGCACAGAAACTCCGATTCGGCAAGCACGATCACCATTTATTCGACCTTATGTCAGATTCGACGATTCTTCGTATCAGAAGTGTATTTCTGTGCGGAATCGCTGTTTCGCGTGTTAGATCAGTGCATTTGCATGCAACGAAGCGAAATTGGCACAGAAACTCCGGTGCGGCAAGCACGATCACGATTTATTCGAGCTTATGTCAGATTCGACGATTCTTCGTTTCAGAAGTGTATTTCTGTGCGGAATCGCTGTTTCGCGTGCTAAATCAGTACATTTGCATGCAAATATGCGAAATTGGCACAGAAACTCCGATTCTGCTAGCACGATCCCGATTTATTCGAGCTTATGTCAGACTCGACGATTCTTCGTTTCAGAAGTGTATTTCAGTACGGAATCGTTGTTTCGCGTGTTAGATCAGTGCATTTACATGCAACGAAGCGAAATTGGCACAGAAACTCCGATTCGGCAAGCACGATCACCATTTATTCGACCTTATGTCAGATTCGACGATTCTTCGTATCAGAAGTGTATTTCTGTGCGGAATCGCTGTTTCGCGTGTTAGATCAGTGCATTTGCATGCAACGAAGCGAAATTGGCACAGAAACTCCGGTGCGGCAAGCACGATCACGATTTATTCGAGCTTATGTCAGATTCGACGATTCTTCGTTTCAGAAGTGTATTTCTGTGCGGAATCGTTGTTTCGCGTGCTAGATCAGTGCATTTGCATGCAACGAAGCGAAATTGGCACAGAAACTCCGGTGCGGCAAGCACGATCACGATTTATTCGAGCTTATGTCAGATTCGACGATTCTTCGTTTCAGAAGTGTATTTCTGTACGGTATCGCTGTTACGCGTGGTAGATCAGTGAGTTTGCATGCAAATATGCGAAATTGGCACCGAAACTCCGATTCGGCAAGCACGATCACGATTTATTCGAGCTTATGTCAGATTCGACGATTCTTCGTTTCCGAAGTGTATTTCTGTGCGGAATCGTTGTTTCGCGTGCTAGATCAGTGCATTTGCATGCAACGAAGCGAAATTGGCACAGAAACTCCGGTGCGGCAAGCACGATTACGATTTATTCGATCTTATGTTGGATTCGACGATTCTTCATATCAGAAGAGTATTTCAGTGCGGAATCGCTGTTTTGCGTTCTAGATCAGAGGGTTTGCATGCAAATATGCGAAAATGGCACAGAGACTCCGATTCGGCAAGCACGATCACCATTTATTCGACCTTATGTCAGATTCGACGATTCTTCGTTTCAGAAGTGTATTTCTGTGCGGAATCGCTGTTTCGCGTGATAGATCAGTGCATTTGCATGCAACGAAGCGAAATTGGCACAGAAACTCCGGTGCGGCAAGCACGATCACGATTTATTCGAGCTTATGTCAGATTCGACGATTCTTCGTTTCAGAAGTGTATTTCTGTACGGTATCGCTGTTACGCGTGGTAGATCAGTGAGTTTACATGCAAATATGCGAAATTGGCACAGAAACTCCGATTCGGCAAGCACGATTACGATTTATTCGAGCTTATGTCAGATTCGACGATTCTTCGTTTCAGAAGCGTATTTCTGTGCGGAATCGCTGTTTTGCGTGCTAGATCAGTGGGTTTGCATGCAACGAAGCGAAATTGGCACAGAAACTCCGATTCGGCAAGGACGATCACCATTTATTCGACCTTATGTCAGATTCGACGATTCTTCGTATCAGAAGTGTATTTCTGTGCGGAATCGCTGTTTCGCGTGTTAGATCAGTGCATTTGCATGCAACGAAGCGAAATTGGCACAGAAACTCCGGTGCGGCAAGCACGATCACGATTTATTCGAGCTTATGTCAGATTCGACGATTCTTCGTTTCAGAAGTGTATTTCTGTGCGGAATCGTTGTTTCGCGTGCTAGATCAGTGCATTTACATGCAACGAAGCGAAATTGGCACAGAAACTCCGGTGCGGCAAGCACGATCACGATTTATTCGAGCTTATGTCAGATTCGACGATTCTTCGTTTCAGAAGTGTATTTCTGTACGGTATCGCTGTTACGCGTGGTAGATCAGTGAGTTTGCATGCAAATATGCGAAATTGGCACCGTAACTCCGATTCGGCAAGCACGATCACGATTTATTCGAGCTTATGTCAGATTCGACGATTCTTCGTTTCCGAAGTGTATTTCTGTGCGGAATCGTTGTTTCGCGTGCTAGATCAGTGCATTTACATGCAAATATGCGAAATTGGCACAGAAACTCCGATTCGGCAAGCACGATTACGATTTATTCGACCTTATGTCAGATTCGACGATTCTTCGTATCAGAAGTGTGTTTCTGTGCGGAATCGCTGTTTCGCGTGTTAGATCAGTGCATTTGCATGCAACGAAGCGAAATTGGCACAGAAACTCCGATTCGGCAAGCACGATCACCATTTATTCGACCTTATGTCAGATTCGACGATTCTTCGTTTCAGAAGTGTATTTCTGTGCGGAATCGTTGTTTCGCGTGCTAGATCAGTGCATTTGCATGCAACGAAGCGAAATTGGCACAGAAACTCCGGTGCGGCAAGCACGATCACGATTTATTCGAGCTTATGTCAGATTCGACGATTCTTCGTTTCAGAAGTGTATTTCTGTGCGGAATCGCTGTTTCGCGTGCTAAATCAGTGCATTTGCATGCAAATATGCGAAATTGGCACAGAAACTCCGATTCTGCTAGCACGATCCCGATTTATTCGAGCTTATGTCAGACTCGACGATTCTTCGTTTCAGAAGTGTATTTCAGTACGGAATCGTTGTTTCGCGTGCTAGATCAGTGCATTTACATGCAACGAAGCGAAATTGGCACAGAAACTCCGATGCGGCAAGCACGATCACGATTTATTCGATCTTATGTTGGATTCGACGATTCTTCATATCAGAAGAGTATTTCTGTGCGGAATCGCTGTTTTGCGTGCTAGATCAGTGGGTTTGCATGCAAATATGCGAAATTGGCACAGAAACTCCGATTCGGCAACCACGATCACCATTTATTCGACCTTATGTCAGATTCGACGATTCTTCGTTTCAGAAGTGTATTTCTGTGCGGAATCGTTGTTTCGCGTGCTAGATCAGTGCATTTACATGCAACGAAGCGAAATTGGCACAGAAACTCCGATGCGGCAAGCACGATCACGATTTATTCGATCTTATGTTGGATTCGACGATTCTTCATATCAGAAGAGTATTTCTGTGCGGAATCGCTGTTTTGCGTGCTAGATCAGTGGGTTTGCATGCAAATATGCGAAATTGGCACAGAAACTCCGATTCGGCAAGCACGATCACCATTTATTCGACCTTATGTCAAATTCGACGATTATTCGTTTCAGAAGTGTATTTCTGTGCGGAATCGCTGTTTCGCGTGCTAGATCAGTGCATTTGCATGCAACGAAGCGAAATTGGCACAGAAACTCCGGTGCGGCAAGCACGATTACGATTTATTCGATCTTATGTTGGATTCGACGATTCTTCATATCAGAAGAGTATTTCAGTGCGGAATCTCTGTTTTGCGTTCTAGATCAGAGGGTTTGCATGCAAATATGCGAAAATGGCACAGAGACTCCGATTCGGCAAGCACGATCACCATTTATTCGACCTTATGTCAGATTCGACGATTCTTCGTTTCAGAAGTGTATTTCTGTGCGGAATCGCTGTTTCGCGTGATAGATCAGTGCATTTGCATGCAACGAAGCGAAATTGGCACAGAAACTCCGGTGCGGCAAGCACGATCACGATTTATTCGAGCTTATGTCAGATTCGACGATTCTTCGTTTCAGAAGTGTATTTCTGTACGGTATCGCTGTTACGCGTGGTAGATCAGTGAGTTTACATGCAAATATGCGAAATTGGCACAGAAACTCCGATTCGGCAAGCACGATTACGATTTATTCGAGCTTATGTCAGATTCGACGATTCTTCGTTTCAGAAGCGTATTTCTGTGCGGAATCGCTGTTTTGCGTGCTAGATCAGTGGGTTTGCATGCAACGAAGCGAAATTGGCACAGAAACTCCGATTCGGCAAGCACGATCACCATTTATTCGACCTTATGTCAGATTCGACGATTCTTCGTATCAGAAGTGTATTTCTGTGCGGAATCGCTGTTTCGCGTGTTAGATCAGTGCATTTGCATGCAACGAAGCGAAATTGGCACAGAAACTCCGGTGCGGCAAGCACGATCACGATTTATTCGAGCTTATGTCAGATTCGACGATTCTTCGTTTCAGAAGTGTATTTCTGTGCGGAATCGTTGTTTCGCGTGCTAGATCAGTGCATTTACATGCAACGAAGCGAAATTGGCACAGAAACTCCGATGCGGCAAGCACGATCACGATTTATTCGATCTTATGTTGGATTCGACGATTCTTCATATCAGAAGAGTATTTCTGTGCGGAATCGCTGTTTTGCGTGCTAGATCAGTGGGTTTGCATGCAAATATGCGAAATTGGCACAGAAACTCCGGTGCGGCAAGCACGATCACGATTTATTCGAGCTTATGTCAGATTCGACGATTCTTCGTTTCAGAAGTGTATTTCTGTGCGGAATCGCTGTTTCGCGTGCTAGATCAGTGCATTTGCATGCAAATATGCGAAATTGGCACAGAAACTCCGATTCGGCAAGCACGATCACCATTTATTCGACCTTATGTCAGATTCGACGATTCTTCGTTTCAGAAGTGTATTTCTGTGCGTAATCGCTGTTTCGCGTGCTAGATCAGTGCATTTGCATGCAACGAAGCGAAATTGGCACAGAAACTCCGGTGCGGCAAGCACGATCACGATTTATTCGAGCTTATGTCAGACTCGACGATTCTTCGTTTCAGAAGTGTATTTCTGTACGGAATCGTTGTTTCGCGTGCTAGATCAGTGCATTTACATGCAACGAAGCGAAATTGGCACAGAAACTCCGATGCGGCAAGCACGATCACGATTTATTCGATCTTATGTTGGATTCGACGATTCTTCATATCAGAAGAGTATTTCTGTGCGGAATCGCTGTTTTGCGTGCTAGATCAGTGAGTTTGCATGCAAATATGCGAAATTGGTACAGAAACTCCGATTCGGCAAGCACGATCACCATTTATTCGACCTTATGTCAGATTCGACGATTCTTCGTTTCAGAAGTGTATTTCTGTACGGAATCGTTGTTTCGCGTGCTAGATCAGTGCATTTACATGCAACGAAGCGAAATTGGCACAGAAACTCCGATGCGGCAAGCACGATCACGATTTATTCGATCTTATGTTGGATTCGACGATTCTTCATATCAGAAGAGTATTTCTGTGCGGAATCGCTGTTTTGCGTGCTAGATCAGTGGGTTTGCATGCAAATATGCGAAATTGGCACAGAAACTCCGATTCGGCAAGCACGATCACCATTTATTCGACCTTATGTCAGATTCGACGATTCTTCGTTTCAGAAGTGTATTTCTGTGCGGAATCGTTGTTTCGCGTGCTAGATCAGTGCATTTGCATGCAACGAAGCGAAATTGGCACAGAAACTCCGGTGCGGCAAGCACGATCACCATTTATTCGACCTTATGTCAGATTCGACGATTCTTCGTTTCAGAAGTGTATTTCTGTGCGGAATCGCTGTTTCGCGTGCTAGATCAGTGCATTTGCATGCAAATATGCGAAATTGGCACAGAAACTCCGGTGCGGCAAGCACGATCACGATTTATTCGAGCTTATGTCAGATTCGACGATTCTTCGTTTCAGAAGTGTATTTCTGTGCGGAATCGCTGTTTCGCGTGCTAGATCAGTGCATTTGCATGCAAATATGCGAAATTGGCACAGAAACTCCGATTCTGCTAGCACGATCACGATTTATTCGAGCTTATGTCAGATTCGACGATTCTTCGTTTCAGAAGTGTATTTCTGAGCGGAATCGCTGTTTCGCGTGCTACATCAGTGCATTTGCATGCAACGAAGCGAAATTGGCACAGAAACTCCGATGCGGCAAGCACGATCACGATTTATTCGATCTTATGTTGGATTCGACGATTCTTCATATCAGAAGAGTATTTCTGTGCGGAATCGCTGTTTTGCGTGCTAGATCAGTGGGTTTGCATGCAAATATGCGAAATTGGCACAGAAACTCCGATTCGGCAAGCACGATCACCATTTATTCGACCTTATGTCAGATTCGACGATTCTTCGTTTCAGAAGTGTATTTCTGTGCGGAATCGTTGTTTCGCGTGCTAGATCAGTGCATTTGCATGCAACGAAGCGAAATTGGCACAGAAACTCCGGTGCGGCAAGCACGATCACCATTTATTCGACCTTATGTCAGATTCGACGATTCTTCGTTTCAGAAGTGTATTTCTGTGCGGAATCGCTGTTTCGCGTGCTAGATCAGTGCATTTGCATGCAAATATGCGAAATTGGCACAGAAACTCCGGTGCGGCAAGCACGATCACGATTTATTCGAGCTTATGTCAGATTCGACGATTCTTCGTTTCAGAAGTGTATTTCTGTGCGGAATCGCTGTTTCGCGTGCTAGATCAGTGCATTTGCATGCAAATATGCGAAATTGGCACAGAAACTCCGATTCTGCTAGCACGATCACGATTTATTCGAGCTTATGTCAGATTCGACGATTCTTCGTTTCAGAAGTGTATTTCTGAGCGGAATCGCTGTTTCGCGTGCTACATCAGTGCATTTGCATGCAACGAAGCGAAATTGGCACAGAAACTCCGATGCGGCAAGCACGATCACCATTTATTCGACCTTATGTCAGATTCGACGATTCTTCGTTTCAGAAGTGTATTTCTGTGCGGAATCGCTGTTTCGCGTGCTAGATCAGTGCATTTGCATGCAAATATGCGAAATTGGCACAGAAACTCCGGTGCGGCAAGCACGATCACGATTTATTCGAGCTTATGTCAGATTCGACGATTCTTCGTTTCAGAAGTGTATTTCTGTACGGTATCGCTGTTTTGCGTGCTAGATCAGTGGGTTTGCATGCAAATATGCGAAATTGGCACAGAAACTCCGATTCGGCAAGCACGATCACCATTTATTCGACCTTATGTCAGATTCGACGGTTCTTCGTTTCAGAAGTGTATTTCTGTGCGGAATCGTTGTTTCGCGTGCCAGATCAGTGCATTTGCATGCAACGAAGCGAAATTGGCACAGAAACTCCGATTCTGATAGCACGATCACGATTTATTCGAGCTTCTGTCAGATTCGACGATTCTTCGTTTCAGAAGTGTATTTCTGTGCGGAATCGCTGTTTCGCGTGCTAGATCAGTGCATTTGCATGCAAATATGCGAAATTGCCACAGAAACTCCGATTCGGCAAGCAGATCACAATTTATTCGAGCTTATGTCAGACTCGACGATTCTTCGTTTCAGAAGTGTATTTCTGTGCGGAATCGCTGTTTCGCGTGGTAGATCAGTGAGTTTGCATGCAAATATGCGAAATTGGCACAGAAACTTCGATTCGGCAAGAACGATCACGATTCATTCGAGGTTATGTAAAATTCGACGATTCTTCGTTTCAGAAGTGTATTTCTGTGCGGAATCGTTCTTTCGCGTGCTAGATCAGTGCATTTGCATGCAACGAAGCGAAATTGGCACAGAAACTCCGGTGCGGCACCACGATCACGATTTATTTGAGCTTATGTCAGATTTGACGATTCTTCGTTTCAGAAGTGTATTTCTGTGCGGAATCGTTGTTTCGCGTGCTAGATCAGTGCATTTACATGCAACGAAGCGAAATTGGCACAGAAACTCCGATGCGGCAAGCACGATCACGATTTATTCGATGTTATGTTGGATTCGACGATTCTTCATTTCAGAAGAGTATTTCTGTGCGGAATCGCTGTTTTGCGTGCTAGATCAGTGGGTTTGCATGCAAATATGCGAAATTGGCACAGAAACTCCGATTCGGCAAGCACGATCACGATTTATTCGAGCTTATGTCAGATTCGACGATTCTTCGTTTCAGAAGGGTATTTCTGTGCGGAATCGCTGTTTCGCGTGCTAGATCAGTGCATTTGCATGCAAATATGCGAAATTGGCACAGAAACTCCGATTCTGCTAGCACGATCACGATTTATTCGAGCTTATGTCAGATTCGACGATTCTTCGTTTCAGAAGTGTATTTCTGAGCGGAATCGCTGTTTCGCGTGCTACATTAGTGCATTTGCATGCAACGAAGCGAAATTGGCACAGAAACTCCGATGCGGCAAGCACGATCACCATTTATTCGACCTTATGTCAGATTCGACGATTCTTCGTTTCAGAATTGTATTTCTGTGCGGAATCGCTGTTTCGCGTGCTAGATCAGTGCATTTGCATGCAACAAAGCGAAATTGGCACAGAAACTCCGATTCTGCTAGCACGATCACGATTTATTCGAGCTTATGTCAGACTCGACGATTCTTCGTTTCAGAAGTGTATTTCTGTACGGTATCGCTGTTTTGCGTGCTAGATCAGTGGGTTTGCATGCAAATATGCGAAATTGGCACAGAAACTCCGATTCGGCAAGCACGATCACCATTTATTCGACCTTATGTCAGATTCGACGGTTCTTCGTTTCAGAAGTGTATTTCTGTGCGGAATCGTTGTTTCGCGTGCCAGATCAGTGCATTTGCATGCAACGAAGCGAAATTGGCACAGAAACTCCGATTCTGATAGCACGATCACGATTTATTCGAGCTTCTGTCAGATTCGACGATTCTTCGTTTCAGAAGTGTATTTCTGTGCGGAATCGCTGTTTCGCGTGCTAGATCAGTGCATTTGCATGCACATATGCGAAATTGCCACAGAAACTCCGATTCGGCAAGCAGATCACAATTTATTCGAGCTTATGTCAGACTCGACGATTCTTCGTTTCAGAAGTGTATTTCTGTGCGGAATCGCTGTTTCGCGTGCTACATTAGTGCATTTGCATGCAACGAAGCGAAATTGGCACAGAAACTCCGATGCGGCAAGCACGATCACCATTTATTCGACCTTATGTCAGATTCGACGATTCTTCGTTTCAGAATTGTATTTCTGTGCGGAATCGCTGTTTCGCGTGCTAGATCAGTGCATTTGCATGCAACAAAGCGAAATTGGCACAGAAACTCCGATTCTGCTAGCACGATCACGATTTATTCGAGCTTATGTCAGACTCGACGATTCTTCGTTTCAGAAGTGTATTTCTGTACGGTATCGCTGTTTTGCGTGCTAGATCAGTGGGTTTGCATGCAAATATGCGAAATTGGCACAGAAACTCCGATTCGGCAAGCACGATCACCATTTATTCGACCTTATGTCAGATTCGACGATTCTTCGTTTCAGAAGTGTATTTCTGTGCGTAATCGCTGTTTCGCGTGCTAGATCAGTGCATTTGCATGCAACGAAGCGAAATTGGCACAGAAACTCCGGTGCGGCAAGCACGATCACGATTTATTCGAGCTTATGTCAAATTCGACGATTCTTCGTTTCAGAAGTGTATTTCTGTGCGGAATCGCTGCTTCGAGGGCTAAATCAGTGCATTTGCATGCAAATATGCGAAATTGGCACAGAAACTCCGATTCTGCTAGCACGATCCCGATTTATTCGAGCTTATGTCAGACTCGACGATTCTTCGTTTCAGAAGTGTATTTCTGTACGGAATCGTTGTTTCGCGTGCTAGATCAGTGCATTTACATGCAACGAAGCGAAATTGGCACAGAAACTCCGATGCGGCAAGCACGATCACCATTTATTCGACCTTATGTCAGATTCGACGATTCTTCGTTTCAGAAGTGTATTTCTGTGCGGAATCGCTGTTTCGCGTGCTAAATCAGTGCATTTGCATGCAAATATGCGAAATTGGCACAGAAACTCCGATTCTGCCAGCACGATCCCGATTTATTCGAGCTTATGTCAGACTCGACGATTCTTCGTTTCAGAAGTGTATTTCAGTACGGAATCGTTGTTTCGCGTGTTAGATCAGTGCATTTACATGCAACGAAGCGAAATTGGCACAGAAACTCCGATTCGGCAAGCACGATCACCATTTATTCGACCTTATGTCAGATTCGACGATTCTTCGTATCAGAAGTGTATTTCTGTGCGGAATCGCTGTTTCGCGTGTTAGATCAGTGCATTTGCATGCAACGAAGCGAAATTGGCACAGAAACTCCGGTGCGGCAAGCACGATCACGATTTATTCGAGCTTATGTCCGATTCGACGATTCTTCGTTTCAGAAGTGTATTTCTGTGCGGAATCGTTGTTTCGCGTGCTAGATCAGTGCATTTACATGCAACGAAGCGAAATTGGCACAGAAACTCCGATGCGGCAAGCACGATCACGATTTATTCGATCTTATGTTGGATTCGACGATTCTTCATATCAGAAGAGTATTTCTGTGCGGAATCGCTGTTTCGCGTGTTAGATCAGTGCATTTGCATGCAACGAAGCGAAATTGGCACAGAAACTCCGGTGCGGCAAGCACGATCACGATTTATTCGAGCTTATGTCAGATTCGACGATTCTTCGTTTCAGAAGTGTATTTCTGTACGGTATCGCTGTTACGCGTGGTAGATCAGTGAGTTTGCATGCAAATATGCGAAATTGGCACCGAAACTCCGATTCGGCAAGCACGATCACGATTTATTCGAGCTTATGTCAGATTCGACGATTCTTCGTTTCCGAAGTGTATTTCTGTGCGGAATCGTTGTTTCGCGTGCTAGATCAGTGCATTTGCATGCAACGAAGCGAAATTGGCACAGAAACTCCGGTGCGGCAAGCACGATTACGATTTATTCGATCTTATGTTGGATTCGACGATTCTTCATATCAGAAGAGTATTTCAGTGCGGAATCGCTGTTTTGCGTTCTAGATCAGAGGGTTTGCATGCAAATATGCGAAAATGGCACAGAGACTCCGATTCGGCAAGCACGATCACCATTTATTCGACCTTATGTCAGATTCCACGATTCTTCGTTTCAGAAGTGTATTTCTGTGCGGAATCGCTGTTTCGCGTGATAGATCAGTGCATTTGCATGCAACGAAGCGAAATTGGCACAGAAACTCCGGTGCGGCAAGCACGATCACGATTTATTCGAGCTTATGTCAGATTCGACGATTCTTCGTTTCAGAAGTGTATTTCTGTACGGTATCGCTGTTACGCGTGGTAGATCAGTGAGTTTACATGCAAATATGCGAAATTGGCACAGAAACTCCGATTCGGCAAGCACGATTACGATTTATTCGAGCTTATGTCAGATTCGACGATTCTTCGTTTCAGAAGCGTATTTCTGTGCGGAATCGCTGTTTTGCGTGCTAGATCAGTGGGTTTGCATGCAACGAAGCGAAATTGGCACAGAAACTCCGATTCGGCAAGGACGATCACCATTTATTCGACCTTATGTCAGATTCGACGATTCTTCGTATCAGAAGTGTATTTCTGTGCGGAATCGCTGTTTCGCGTGTTAGATCAGTGCATTTGCATGCAACGAAGCGAAATTGGCACAGAAACTCCGGTGCGGCAAGCACGATCACGATTTATTCGAGCTTATGTCAGATTCGACGATTCTTCGTTTCAGAAGTGTATTTCTGTGCGGAATCGTTGTTTCGCGTGCTAGATCAGTGCATTTGCATGCAACGAAGCGAAATTGGCACAGAAACTCCGATTCGGCAAGCACGATCACCATTTATTCGACCTTATGTCAGATTCGACGATTCTTCGTATCAGAAGTGTATTTCTGTGCGGAATCGCTGTTTCGCGTGTTAGATCAGTGCATTTGCATGCAACGAAGCGAAATTGGCACAGAAACTCCGGTGCGGCAAGCACGATCACGATTTATTCGAGCTTATGTCAGATTCGACGATTCTTCGTTTCAGAAGTGTATTTCTGTGCGGAATCGTTGTTTCGCGTGCTAGATCAGTGCATTTGCATGCAACGAAGCGAAATTGGCACAGAAACTCCGGTGCGGCAAGCACGATCACGATTTATTCGAGCTTATGTCAGATTCGACGATTCTTCGTTTCAGAAGTGTATTTCTGTACGGTATCGCTGTTACGCGTGGTAGATCAGTGAGTTTGCATGCAAATATGCGAAATTGGCACCGAAACTCCGATTCGGCAAGCACGATCACGATTTATTCGAGCTTATGTCAGATTCGACGATTCTTCGTTTCCGAAGTGTATTTCTGTGCGGAATCGTTGTTTCGCGTGCTAGATCAGTGCATTTGCATGCAACGAAGCGAAATTGGCACAGAAACTCCGGTGCGGCAAGCACGATTACGATTTATTCGATCTTATGTTGGATTCGACGATTCTTCATATCAGAAGAGTATTTCAGTGCGGAATCGCTGTTTTGCGTTCTAGATCAGAGGGTTTGCATGCAAATATGCGAAAATGGCACAGAGACTCCGATTCGGCAAGCACGATCACCATTTATTCGACCTTATGTCAGATTCGACGATTCTTCGTTTCAGAAGTGTATTTCTGTGCGGAATCGCTGTTTCGCGTGATAGATCAGTGCATTTGCATGCAACGAAGCGAAATTGGCACAGAAACTCCGGTGCGGCAAGCACGATCACGATTTATTCGAGCTTATGTCAGATTCAACGATTCTTCGTTTCAGAAGTGTATTTCTGTACGGTATCGCTGTTACGCGTGGTAGATCAGTGAGTTTACATGCAAATATGCGAAATTGGCACAGAAACTCCGATTCGGCAAGCACGATTACGATTTAATCGAGCTTATGTCAGATTCGACGATTCTTCGTTTCAGAAGCGTATTTCTGTGCGGAATCGCTGTTTTGCGTGCTAGATCAGTGGGTTTGCATGCAACGAAGCGAAATTGGCACAGAAACTCCGATTCGGCAAGCACGATCACCATTTATTCGACCTTATGTCAGATTCGACGATTCTTCGTATCAGAAGTGTATTTCTGTGCGGAATCGCTGTTTCGCGTGTTAGATCAGTGCATTTGCATGCAACGAAGCGAAATTGGCACAGAAACTCCGGTGCGGCAAGCACGATCACGATTTATTCGAGCTTATGTCAGATTCGACGATTCTTCGTTTCAGAAGTGTATTTCTGTGCGGAATCGCTGCTTCGCGTGCTAAATCAGTGCATTTGCATGCAAATATGCGAAATTGGCACAGAAACTCCGATTCTGCTAGCACGATCCCGATTTATTCCAGCTTATGTCAGACTCGACGATTCTTCGTTTCAGAAGTGTATTTCTGTACGGAATCGTTGTTTCGCGTGCTAGATCAGTGCATTTACATGCAACGAAGCGAAATTGGCACAGAAACTCCGATGCGGCAAGCACGATCACCATTTATTCGACCTTATGTCAGATTCGACGATTCTTCGTTTCAGAAGTGTATTTCTGTGCGGAATCGCTGTTTCGCGTGCTAAATCAGTGCATTTGCATGCAAATATGCGAAATTGGCACAGAAACTCCGATTCTGCTAGCACGATCCCGATTTATTCGAGCTTATGTCAGACTCGACGATTCTTCGTTTCAGAAGTGTATTTCAGTACGGAATCGTTGTTTCGCGTGTTAGATCAGTGCATTTACATGCAACGAAGCGAAATTGGCACAGAAACTCCGATTCGGCAAGCACGATCACCATTTATTCGACCTTATGTCAGATTCGACGATTCTTCGTATCAGAAGTGTATTTCTGTGCGGAATCGCTGTTTCGCGTGTTAGATCAGTGCATTTGCATGCAACGAAGCGAAATTGGCACAGAAACTCCGGTGCGGCAAGCACGATCACGATTTATTCGAGCTTATGTCAGATTCGACGATTCTTCGTTTCAGAAGTGTATTTCTGTGCGGAATCGCTGTTTCGCGTGCTAAATCAGTACATTTGCATGCAAATATGCGAAATTGGCACAGAAACTCCGATTCTGCTAGCACGATCCCGATTTATTCGAGCTTATGTCAGACTCGACGATTCTTCGTTTCAGAAGTGTATTTCAGTACGGAATCGTTGTTTCGCGTGTTAGATCAGTGCATTTACATGCAACGAAGCGAAATTGGCACAGAAACTCCGATTCGGCAAGCACGATCACCATTTATTCGACCTTATGTCAGATTCGACGATTCTTCGTATCAGAAGTGTATTTCTGTGCGGAATCGCTGTTTCGCGTGTTAGATCAGTGCATTTGCATGCAACGAAGCGAAATTGGCACAGAAACTCCGGTGCGGCAAGCACGATCACGATTTATTCGAGCTTATGTCAGATTCGACGATTCTTCGTTTCAGAAGTGTATTTCTGTGCGGAATCGTTGTTTCGCGTGCTAGATCAGTGCATTTGCATGCAACGAAGCGAAATTGGCACAGAAACTCCGGTGCGGCAAGCACGATCACGATTTATTCGAGCTTATGTCAGATTCGACGATTCTTCGTTTCAGAAGTGTATTTCTGTACGGTATCGCTGTTACGCGTGGTAGATCAGTGAGTTTGCATGCAAATATGCGAAATTGGCACCGAAACTCCGATTCGGCAAGCACGATCACGATTTATTCGAGCTTATGTCAGATTCGACGATTCTTCGTTTCCGAAGTGTATTTCTGTGCGGAATCGTTGTTTCGCGTGCTAGATCAGTGCATTTGCATGCAACGAAGCGAAATTGGCACAGAAACTCCGGTGCGGCAAGCACGATTACGATTTATTCGATCTTATGTTGGATTCGACGATTCTTCATATCAGAAGAGTATTTCAGTGCGGAATCGCTGTTTTGCGTTCTAGATCAGAGGGTTTGCATGCAAATATGCGAAAATGGCACAGAGACTCCGATTCGGCAAGCACGATCACCATTTATTCGACCTTATGTCAGATTCGACGATTCTTCGTTTCAGAAGTGTATTTCTGTGCGGAATCGCTGTTTCGCGTGATAGATCAGTGCATTTGCATGCAACGAAGCGAAATTGGCACAGAAACTCCGGTGCGGCAAGCACGATCACGATTTATTCGAGCTTATGTCAGATTCGACGATTCTTCGTTTCAGAAGTGTATTTCTGTACGGTATCGCTGTTACGCGTGGTAGATCAGTGAGTTTACATGCAAATATGCGAAATTGGCACAGAAACTCCGATTCGGCAAGCACGATTACGATTTATTCGAGCTTATGTCAGATTCGACGATTCTTCGTTTCAGAAGCGTATTTCTGTGCGGAATCGCTGTTTTGCGTGCTAGATCAGTGGGTTTGCATGCAACGAAGCGAAATTGGCACAGAAACTCCGATTCGGCAAGGACGATCACCATTTATTCGACCTTATGTCAGATTCGACGATTCTTCGTATCAGAAGTGTATTTCTGTGCGGAATCGCTGTTTCGCGTGTTAGATCAGTGCATTTGCATGCAACGAAGCGAAATTGGCACAGAAACTCCGGTGCGGCAAGCACGATCACGATTTATTCGAGCTTATGTCAGATTCGACGATTCTTCGTTTCAGAAGTGTATTTCTGTGCGGAATCGTTGTTTCGCGTGCTAGATCAGTGCATTTACATGCAACGAAGCGAAATTGGCACAGAAACTCCGGTGCGGCAAGCACGATCACGATTTATTCGAGCTTATGTCAGATTCGACGATTCTTCGTTTCAGAAGTGTATTTCTGTACGGTATCGCTGTTACGCGTGGTAGATCAGTGAGTTTGCATGCAAATATGCGAAATTGGCACCGTAACTCCGATTCGGCAAGCACGATCACGATTTATTCGAGCTTATGTCAGATTCGACGATTCTTCGTTTCCGAAGTGTATTTCTGTGCGGAATCGTTGTTTCGCGTGCTAGATCAGTGCATTTACATGCAAATATGCGAAATTGGCACAGAAACTCCGATTCGGCAAGCACGATTACGATTTATTCGACCTTATGTCAGATTCGACGATTCTTCGTATCAGAAGTGTGTTTCTGTGCGGAATCGCTGTTTCGCGTGTTAGATCAGTGCATTTGCATGCAACGAAGCGAAATTGGCACAGAAACTCCGATTCGGCAAGCACGATCACCATTTATTCGACCTTATGTCAGATTCGACGATTCTTCGTTTCAGAAGTGTATTTCTGTGCGGAATCGTTGTTTCGCGTGCTAGATCAGTGCATTTGCATGCAACGAAGCGAAATTGGCACAGAAACTCCGGTGCGGCAAGCACGATCACGATTTATTCGAGCTTATGTCAGATTCGACGATTCTTCGTTTCAGAAGTGTATTTCTGTGCGGAATCGCTGTTTCGCGTGCTAAATCAGTGCATTTGCATGCAAATATGCGAAATTGGCACAGAAACTCCGATTCTGCTAGCACGATCCCGATTTATTCGAGCTTATGTCAGACTCGACGATTCTTCGTTTCAGAAGTGTATTTCAGTACGGAATCGTTGTTTCGCGTGCTAGATCAGTGCATTTACATGCAACGAAGCGAAATTGGCACAGAAACTCCGATGCGGCAAGCACGATCACGATTTATTCGATCTTATGTTGGATTCGACGATTCTTCATATCAGAAGAGTATTTCTGTGCGGAATCGCTGTTTTGCGTGCTAGATCAGTGGGTTTGCATGCAAATATGCGAAATTGGCACAGAAACTCCGATTCGGCAACCACGATCACCATTTATTCGACCTTATGTCAGATTCGACGATTCTTCGTTTCAGAAGTGTATTTCTGTGCGGAATCGTTGTTTCGCGTGCTAGATCAGTGCATTTACATGCAACGAAGCGAAATTGGCACAGAAACTCCGATGCGGCAAGCACGATCACGATTTATTCGATCTTATGTTGGATTCGACGATTCTTCATATCAGAAGAGTATTTCTGTGCGGAATCGCTGTTTTGCGTGCTAGATCAGTGGGTTTGCATGCAAATATGCGAAATTGGCACAGAAACTCCGATTCGGCAAGCACGATCACCATTTATTCGACCTTATGTCAAATTCGACGATTATTCGTTTCAGAAGTGTATTTCTGTGCGGAATCGCTGTTTCGCGTGCTAGATCAGTGCATTTGCATGCAACGAAGCGAAATTGGCACAGAAACTCCGGTGCGGCAAGCACGATTACGATTTATTCGATCTTATGTTGGATTCGACGATTCTTCATATCAGAAGAGTATTTCAGTGCGGAATCTCTGTTTTGCGTTCTAGATCAGAGGGTTTGCATGCAAATATGCGAAAATGGCACAGAGACTCCGATTCGGCAAGCACGATCACCATTTATTCGACCTTATGTCAGATTCGACGATTCTTCGTTTCAGAAGTGTATTTCTGTGCGGAATCGCTGTTTCGCGTGATAGATCAGTGCATTTGCATGCAACGAAGCGAAATTGGCACAGAAACTCCGGTGCGGCAAGCACGATCACGATTTATTCGAGCTTATGTCAGATTCGACGATTCTTCGTTTCAGAAGTGTATTTCTGTACGGTATCGCTGTTACGCGTGGTAGATCAGTGAGTTTACATGCAAATATGCGAAATTGGCACAGAAACTCCGATTCGGCAAGCACGATTACGATTTATTCGAGCTTATGTCAGATTCGACGATTCTTCGTTTCAGAAGCGTATTTCTGTGCGGAATCGCTGTTTTGCGTGCTAGATCAGTGGGTTTGCATGCAACGAAGCGAAATTGGCACAGAAACTCCGATTCGGCAAGCACGATCACCATTTATTCGACCTTATGTCAGATTCGACGATTCTTCGTATCAGAAGTGTATTTCTGTGCGGAATCGCTGTTTCGCGTGTTAGATCAGTGCATTTGCATGCAACGAAGCGAAATTGGCACAGAAACTCCGGTGCGGCAAGCACGATCACGATTTATTCGAGCTTATGTCAGATTCGACGATTCTTCGTTTCAGAAGTGTATTTCTGTGCGGAATCGCTGTTTCGCGTGCTAGATCAGTGCATTTGCATGCAAATATGCGAAATTGGCACAGAAACTCCGATTCGGCAAGCACGATCACCATTTATTCGACCTTATGTCAGATTCGACGATTCTTCGTTTCAGAAGTGTATTTCTGTGCGTAATCGCTGTTTCGCGTGCTAGATCAGTGCATTTGCATGCAACGAAGCGAAATTGGCACAGAAACTCCGGTGCGGCAAGCACGATCACGATTTATTCGAGCTTATGTCAGACTCGACGATTCTTCGTTTCAGAAGTGTATTTCTGTACGGAATCGTTGTTTCGCGTGCTAGATCAGTGCATTTACATGCAACGAAGCGAAATTGGCACAGAAACTCCGATGCGGCAAGCACGATCACGATTTATTCGATCTTATGTTGGATTCGACGATTCTTCATATCAGAAGAGTATTTCTGTGCGGAATCGCTGTTTTGCGTGCTAGATCAGTGAGTTTGCATGCAAATATGCGAAATTGGTACAGAAACTCCGATTCGGCAAGCACGATCACCATTTATTCGACCTTATGTCAGATTCGACGATTCTTCGTTTCAGAAGTGTATTTCTGTACGGAATCGTTGTTTCGCGTGCTAGATCAGTGCATTTACATGCAACGAAGCGAAATTGGCACAGAAACTCCGATGCGGCAAGCACGATCACGATTTATTCGATCTTATGTTGGATTCGACGATTCTTCATATCAGAAGAGTATTTCTGTGCGGAATCGCTGTTTTGCGTGCTAGATCAGTGGGTTTGCATGCAAATATGCGAAATTGGCACAGAAACTCCGATTCGGCAAGCACGATCACCATTTATTCGACCTTATGTCAGATTCGACGATTCTTCGTTTCAGAAGTGTATTTCTGTGCGGAATCGTTGTTTCGCGTGCTAGATCAGTGCATTTGCATGCAACGAAGCGAAATTGGCACAGAAACTCCGGTGCGGCAAGCACGATCACCATTTATTCGACCTTATGTCAGATTCGACGATTCTTCGTTTCAGAAGTGTATTTCTGTGCGGAATCGCTGTTTCGCGTGCTAGATCAGTGCATTTGCATGCAAATATGCGAAATTGGCACAGAAACTCCGGTGCGGCAAGCACGATCACGATTTATTCGAGCTTATGTCAGATTCGACGATTCTTCGTTTCAGAAGTGTATTTCTGTGCGGAATCGCTGTTTCGCGTGCTAGATCAGTGCATTTGCATGCAAATATGCGAAATTGGCACAGAAACTCCGATTCTGCTAGCACGATCACGATTTATTCGAGCTTATGTCAGATTCGACGATTCTTCGTTTCAGAAGTGTATTTCTGAGCGGAATCGCTGTTTCGCGTGCTACATCAGTGCATTTGCATGCAACGAAGCGAAATTGGCACAGAAACTCCGATGCGGCAAGCACGATCACGATTTATTCGATCTTATGTTGGATTCGACGATTCTTCATATCAGAAGAGTATTTCTGTGCGGAATCGCTGTTTTGCGTGCTAGATCAGTGGGTTTGCATGCAAATATGCGAAATTGGCACAGAAACTCCGATTCGGCAAGCACGATCACCATTTATTCGACCTTATGTCAGATTCGACGATTCTTCGTTTCAGAAGTGTATTTCTGTGCGGAATCGTTGTTTCGCGTGCTAGATCAGTGCATTTGCATGCAACGAAGCGAAATTGGCACAGAAACTCCGGTGCGGCAAGCACGATCACCATTTATTCGACCTTATGTCAGATTCGACGATTCTTCGTTTCAGAAGTGTATTTCTGTGCGGAATCGCTGTTTCGCGTGCTAGATCAGTGCATTTGCATGCAAATATGCGAAATTGGCACAGAAACTCCGGTGCGGCAAGCACGATCACGATTTATTCGAGCTTATGTCAGATTCGACGATTCTTCGTTTCAGAAGTGTATTTCTGTGCGGAATCGCTGTTTCGCGTGCTAGATCAGTGCATTTGCATGCAAATATGCGAAATTGGCACAGAAACTCCGATTCTGCTAGCACGATCACGATTTATTCGAGCTTATGTCAGATTCGACGATTCTTCGTTTCAGAAGTGTATTTCTGAGCGGAATCGCTGTTTCGCGTGCTACATCAGTGCATTTGCATGCAACGAAGCGAAATTGGCACAGAAACTCCGATGCGGCAAGCACGATCACCATTTATTCGACCTTATGTCAGATTCGACGATTCTTCGTTTCAGAAGTGTATTTCTGTGCGGAATCGCTGTTTCGCGTGCTAGATCAGTGCATTTGCATGCAAATATGCGAAATTGGCACAGAAACTCCGGTGCGGCAAGCACGATCACGATTTATTCGAGCTTATGTCAGATTCGACGATTCTTCGTTTCAGAAGTGTATTTCTGTACGGTATCGCTGTTTTGCGTGCTAGATCAGTGGGTTTGCATGCAAATATGCGAAATTGGCACAGAAACTCCGATTCGGCAAGCACGATCACCATTTATTCGACCTTATGTCAGATTCGACGGTTCTTCGTTTCAGAAGTGTATTTCTGTGCGGAATCGTTGTTTCGCGTGCCAGATCAGTGCATTTGCATGCAACGAAGCGAAATTGGCACAGAAACTCCGATTCTGATAGCACGATCACGATTTATTCGAGCTTCTGTCAGATTCGACGATTCTTCGTTTCAGAAGTGTATTTCTGTGCGGAATCGCTGTTTCGCGTGCTAGATCAGTGCATTTGCATGCAAATATGCGAAATTGCCACAGAAACTCCGATTCGGCAAGCAGATCACAATTTATTCGAGCTTATGTCAGACTCGACGATTCTTCGTTTCAGAAGTGTATTTCTGTGCGGAATCGCTGTTTCGCGTGGTAGATCAGTGAGTTTGCATGCAAATATGCGAAATTGGCACAGAAACTTCGATTCGGCAAGAACGATCACGATTCATTCGAGGTTATGTAAAATTCGACGATTCTTCGTTTCAGAAGTGTATTTCTGTGCGGAATCGTTCTTTCGCGTGCTAGATCAGTGCATTTGCATGCAACGAAGCGAAATTGGCACAGAAACTCCGGTGCGGCACCACGATCACGATTTATTTGAGCTTATGTCAGATTTGACGATTCTTCGTTTCAGAAGTGTATTTCTGTGCGGAATCGTTGTTTCGCGTGCTAGATCAGTGCATTTACATGCAACGAAGCGAAATTGGCACAGAAACTCCGATGCGGCAAGCACGATCACGATTTATTCGATGTTATGTTGGATTCGACGATTCTTCATTTCAGAAGAGTATTTCTGTGCGGAATCGCTGTTTTGCGTGCTAGATCAGTGGGTTTGCATGCAAATATGCGAAATTGGCACAGAAACTCCGATTCGGCAAGCACGATCACGATTTATTCGAGCTTATGTCAGATTCGACGATTCTTCGTTTCAGAAGGGTATTTCTGTGCGGAATCGCTGTTTCGCGTGCTAGATCAGTGCATTTGCATGCAAATATGCGAAATTGGCACAGAAACTCCGATTCTGCTAGCACGATCACGATTTATTCGAGCTTATGTCAGATTCGACGATTCTTCGTTTCAGAAGTGTATTTCTGAGCGGAATCGCTGTTTCGCGTGCTACATTAGTGCATTTGCATGCAACGAAGCGAAATTGGCACAGAAACTCCGATGCGGCAAGCACGATCACCATTTATTCGACCTTATGTCAGATTCGACGATTCTTCGTTTCAGAATTGTATTTCTGTGCGGAATCGCTGTTTCGCGTGCTAGATCAGTGCATTTGCATGCAACAAAGCGAAATTGGCACAGAAACTCCGATTCTGCTAGCACGATCACGATTTATTCGAGCTTATGTCAGACTCGACGATTCTTCGTTTCAGAAGTGTATTTCTGTACGGTATCGCTGTTTTGCGTGCTAGATCAGTGGGTTTGCATGCAAATATGCGAAATTGGCACAGAAACTCCGATTCGGCAAGCACGATCACCATTTATTCGACCTTATGTCAGATTCGACGGTTCTTCGTTTCAGAAGTGTATTTCTGTGCGGAATCGTTGTTTCGCGTGCCAGATCAGTGCATTTGCATGCAACGAAGCGAAATTGGCACAGAAACTCCGATTCTGATAGCACGATCACGATTTATTCGAGCTTCTGTCAGATTCGACGATTCTTCGTTTCAGAAGTGTATTTCTGTGCGGAATCGCTGTTTCGCGTGCTAGATCAGTGCATTTGCATGCACATATGCGAAATTGCCACAGAAACTCCGATTCGGCAAGCAGATCACAATTTATTCGAGCTTATGTCAGACTCGACGATTCTTCGTTTCAGAAGTGTATTTCTGTGCGGAATCGCTGTTTCGCGTGGTAGATCAGTGAGTTTGCATGCAAATATGCGAAATTGGCACAGAAACTTCGATTCGGCAAGAACGATCACGATTCATTCGAGGTTATGTAAAATTCGACGATTCTTCGTTTCAGAAGTGTATTTCTGTGCGGAATCGTTCTTTCGCGTGCTAGATCAGTGCATTTGCATGCAACGAAGCGAAATTGGCACAGAAACTCCGGTGCGGCACCACGATCACGATTTATTTGAGCTTATGTCAGATTTGACGATTCTTCGTTTCAGAAGTGTATTTCTGTGCGGAATCGTTGTTTGGCGTGCTAGATCAGTGCATTTACATGCAACGAAGCGAAATTGGCACAGAAACTCCGATGCGGCAAGCACGATCACGATTTATTCGATGTTATGTTGGATTCGACGATTCTTCATTTCAGAAGAGTATTTCTGTGCGGAATCGCTGTTTTGCGTGCTAGATCAGTGGGTTTGCATGCAAATATGCGAAATTGGCACAGAAACTCCGATTCGGCAAGCACGATCACCATTTATTCGACCTTATGTCAGATTCGACGATTCTTCGTTTCAGAAGTGTATTTCTGTGCGGAATCGCTGTTTCGCGTGCTAGATCAGTGCATTTGCATGCAACAAAGCGAAATTGGCACAGAAACTCCGATTCTGCTAGCACGATCACGATTTATTCGAGCTTATGTCAGACTCGACGATTCTTCGTTTCAGAAGTGTATTTCTGTACGGTATCGCTGTTTTGCGTGCTAGATCAGTGGGTTTGCATGCAAATATGCGAAATTGGCACAGAAACTCCGATTCGGCAAGCACGATCACCATTTATTCGACCTTATGTCAGATTCGACGGTTCTTCGTTTCAGAAGTGTATTTCTGTGCGGAATCGTTGTTTCGCGTGCCAGATCAGTGCATTTGCATGCAACGAAGCGAAATTGGCACAGAAACTCCGGTGCGGCAAGCACGATCACGATTTATTCGAGCTTATGTCAGATTCGACGATTCTTCGTTTCAGAAGTGTATTTCTGTGCGGAATCGCTGCTTCGCGTGCTAAATCAGTGCATTTGCATGCAAATATGCGAAATTGGCACAGAAACTCCGATTCTGCTAGCACGATCCCGATTTATTCGAGCTTATGTCAGACTCGACGATTCTTCGTTTCAGAAGTGTATTTCTGTACGGAATCGTTGTTTCGCGTGCTAGATCAGTGCATTTACATGCAACGAAGCGAAATTGGCACAGAAACTCCGATGCGGCAAGCACGATCACGATTTATTCGATCTTATGTTGGATTCGACGATTCTTCATATCAGAAGAGTATTTCTGTGCGGAATCGCTGTTTTGCGTGCTAGATCAGTGAGTTTGCATGCAAATATGCGAAATTGGTACAGAAACTCCGATTCGGCAAGCACGATCACCATTTATTCGACCTTATGTCAGATTCGACGATTCTTCGTTTCAGAAGTGTATTTCTGTACGGAATCGTTGTTTCGCGTGCTAGATCAGTGCATTTACATGCAACGAAGCGAAATTGGCACAGAAACTCCGATGCGGCAAGCACGATCACGATTTATTCGATCTTATGTTGGATTCGACGATTCTTCATATCAGAAGAGTATTTCTGTGCGGAATCGCTGTTTTGCGTGCTAGATCAGTGGGTTTGCATGCAAATATGCGAAATTGGCACAGAAACTCCGATTCGGCAAGCACGATCACCATTTATTCGACCTTATGTCAGATTCGACGATTCTTCGTTTCAGAAGTGTATTTCTGTGCGGAATCGTTGTTTCGCGTGCTAGATCAGTGCATTTGCATGCAACGAAGCGAAATTGGCACAGAAACTCCGGTGCGGCAAGCACGATCACCATTTATTCGACCTTATGTCAGATTCGACGATTCTTCGTTTCAGAAGTGTATTTCTGTGCGGAATCGCTGTTTCGCGTGCTAGATCAGTGCATTTGCATGCAAATATGCGAAATTGGCACAGAAACTCCGGTGCGGCAAGCACGATCACGATTTATTCGAGCTTATGTCAGATTCGACGATTCTTCGTTTCAGAAGTGTATTTCTGTGCGGAATCGCTGTTTCGCGTGCTAGATCAGTGCATTTGCATGCAAATATGCGAAATTGGCACAGAAACTCCGATTCTGCTAGCACGATCACGATTTATTCGAGCTTATGTCAGATTCGACGATTCTTCGTTTCAGAAGTGTATTTCTGAGCGGAATCGCTGTTTCGCGTGCTACATCAGTGCATTTGCATGCAACGAAGCGAAATTGGCACAGAAACTCCGATGCGGCAAGCACGATCACCATTTATTCGACCTTATGTCAGATTCGACGATTCTTCGTTTCAGAAGTGTATTTCTGTGCGGAATCGCTGTTTCGCGTGCTAGATCAGTGCATTCGCATGCAAATATGCGAAATTGGCACAGAAACTCCGATTCTGCTAGCACGATCACGATTTATTCGAGCTTATGTCAGATTCGACGATTCTTCGTTTCAGAAGTGTATTTCTGAGCGGAATCGCTGTTTCGCGTGCTACATTAGTGCATTTGCATGCAACGAAGCGAAATTGGCACAGAAACTCCGATGCGGCAAGCACGATCACCATTTATTCGACCTTATGTCAGATTCGACGATTCTTCGTTTCAGAAGTGTATTTCTGTGCGGAATCGCTGTTTCGCGTGCTAGATCAGTGCATTTGCATGCAACAAAGCGAAATTGGCACAGAAACTCCGATTCTGCTAGCACGATCACGATTTATTCGAGCTTATGTCAGACTCGACGATTCTTCGTTTCAGAAGTGTATTTCTGTACGGTATCGCTGTTTTGCGTGCTAGATCAGTGGGTTTGCATGCAAATATGCGAAATTGGCACAGAAACTCCGATTCGGCAAGCACGATCACCATTTATTCGACCTTATGTCAGATTCGACGGTTCTTCGTTTCAGAAGTGTATTTCTGTGCGGAATCGTTGTTTCGCGTGCCAGATCAGTGCATTTGCATGCAACGAAGCGAAATTGGCACAGAAACTCCGATTCTGATAGCACGATCACGATTTATTCGAGCTTCTGTCAGATTCGACGATTCTTCGTTTCAGAAGTGTATTTCTGTGCGGAATCGCTGTTTCGCGTGCTAGATCAGTGCATTTGCATGCAAATATGCGAAATTGCCACAGAAACTCCTATTCGGCAAGCAGATCACAATTTATTCGAGCTTATGTCAGACTCGACGATTCTTCGTTTCAGAAGTGTATTTCTGTGCGGAATCGCTGTTTCGCGTGGTAGATCAGTGAGTTTGCATGCAAATATGCGAAATTGGCACAGAAACTCCGATTCGGCAAGCACGATCACGATTTATTCGAGCTTATGTCAGATTCGACGATTCTTCGTTTCCGAAGTGTATTTCTGTGCGGAATCGCTGTTTCGCGTGCTAGATCAGTGCATTTGCATGCAACGAAGCGAAATTGGCACAGAAACTCCGGTGCGGCAAGCACGATCACGATTTATTCGAGCTTATGTCAGATTCGACGATTCTTCGTTTCAGAAGTGTATTTCTGTGCGGAATCGCTGTTTCGCGTGCTAGATCAGTGCATTTGCATGCAAATATGCGAAATTGGCACAGAAACTCCGATTCTGCTAGCACGATCACGATTTATTCGAGCTTATGTCAGATTCGACGATTCTTCGTTTCAGAAGTGTATTTCTGAGCGGAATCGCTGTTTCGCGTGCTACATCAGTGCATTTGCATGCAACGAAGCGAAATTGGCACAGAAACTCCGGTGCGGCAACACGATCACGATTTATTCGAGCTTATGTCAGATTCGACGATTCTTCGTTTCAGAAGTGTATTTCTGTGCGGAATCGTTGTTTCGCGTGCTAGATCAGTGCATTTACATGCAACGAAGCGAAATTGGCACAGAAACTCCGATGCGGCAAGCACGATCACGATTTATTCGATCTTATGTTGGATTCGACGATTCTTCATTTCAGAAGAGTATTTCTGTGCGGAATCGCTGTTTTGCGTGCTAGATCAGTGGGTTTGCATGCAAATATGCGAAATTGGCACAGAAACTCCGATTCGGCAAGCACGATCACAATTTATTCGAGCTTATGTCAGACTCGACGATTCTTCGTTTCAGAAGTGTATTTCTGTGCGGAATCGCTGTTTCGCGTGGTAGATCAGTGAGTTTGCATGCAAATATGCGAAATTGGCACAGAAACTTCGATTCGGCAAGAACGATCACGATTCATTCGAGGTTATGTAAAATTCGACGATTCTTCGTTTCAGAAGTGTATTTCTGTGCGGAATCGTTCTTTCGCGTGCTAGATCAGTGCATTTGCATGCAACGAAGCGAAATTGGCACAGAAACTCCGGTGCGGCACCACGATCACGATTTATTTGAGCTTATGTCAGATTTGACGATTCTTCGTTTCAGAAGTGTATTTCTGTGCGGAATCGTTGTTTGGCGTGCTAGATCAGTGCATTTACATGCAACGAAGCGAAATTGGCACAGAAACTCCGATGCGGCAAGCACGATCACGATTTATTCGATGTTATGTTGGATTCGACGATTCTTCATTTCAGAAGAGTATTTCTGTGCGGAATCGCTGTTTTGCGTGCTAGATCAGTGGGTTTGCATGCAAATATGCGAAATTGGCACAGAAACTCCGATTCGGCAAGCACGATCACCATTTATTCGACCTTATGTCAGATTCGACGATTCTTCGTTTCAGAAGTGTATTTCTGTGCGGAATCGCTGTTTCGCGTGCTAGATCAGTGCATTTGCATGCAACAAAGCGAAATTGGCACAGAAACTCCGATTCTGCTAGCACGATCACGATTTATTCGAGCTTATGTCAGACTCGACGATTCTTCGTTTCAGAAGTGTATTTCTGTACGGTATCGCTGTTTTGCGTGCTAGATCAGTGGGTTTGCATGCAAATATGCGAAATTGGCACAGAAACTCCGATTCGGCAAGCACGATCACCATTTATTCGACCTTATGTCAGATTCGACGGTTCTTCGTTTCAGAAGTGTATTTCTGTGCGGAATCGTTGTTTCGCGTGCCAGATCAGTGCATTTGCATGCAACGAAGCGAAATTGGCACAGAAACTTCGGTGCGGCAAGCACGATCACGATTTATTCGAGCTTATGTCAGATTCGACGATTCTTCGTTTCAGAAGTGTATTTCTGTGCGGAATCGCTGCTTCGCGTGCTAAATCAGTGCATTTGCATGCAAATATGCGAAATTGGCACAGAAACTCCGATTCTGCTAGCACGATCCCGATTTATTCGAGCTTATGTCAGACTCGACGATTCTTCGTTTCAGAAGTGTATTTCTGTACGGAATCGTTGTTTCGCGTGCTAGATCAGTGCATTTACATGCAACGAAGCGAAATTGGCACAGAAACTCCGATGCGGCAAGCACGATCACGATTTATTCGATCTTATGTTGGATTCGACGATTCTTCATATCAGAAGAGTATTTCTGTGCGGAATCGCTGTTTTGCGTGCTAGATCAGTGAGTTTGCATGCAAATATGCGAAATTGGTACAGAAACTCCGATTCGGCAAGCACGATCACCATTTATTCGACCTTATGTCAGATTCGACGATTCTTCGTTTCAGAAGTGTATTTCTGTACGGAATCGTTGTTTCGCGTGCTAGATCAGTGCATTTACATGCAACGAAGCGAAATTGGCACAGAAACTCCGATGCGGCAAGCACGATCACGATTTATTCGATCTTATGTTGGATTCGACGATTCTTCATATCAGAAGAGTATTTCTGTGCGGAATCGCTGTTTTGCGTGCTAGATCAGTGGGTTTGCATGCAAATATGCGAAATTGGCACAGAAACTCCGATTCGGCAAGCACGATCACCATTTATTCGACCTTATGTCAGATTCGACGATTCTTCGTTTCAGAAGTGTATTTCTGTGCGGAATCGTTGTTTCGCGTGCTAGATCAGTGCATTTGCATGCAACGAAGCGAAATTGGCACAGAAACTCCGGTGCGGCAAGCACGATCACCATTTATTCGACCTTATGTCAGATTCGACGATTCTTCGTTTCAGAAGTGTATTTCTGTGCGGAATCGCTGTTTCGCGTGCTAGATCAGTGCATTTGCATGCAAATATGCGAAATTGGCACAGAAACTCCGGTGCGGCAAGCACGATCACGATTTATTCGAGCTTATGTCAGATTCGACGATTCTTCGTTTCAGAAGTGTATTTCTGTGCGGAATCGCTGTTTCGCGTGCTACATCAGTGCATTTGCATGCAAATATGCGAAATTGGCACAGAAACTCCGATTCTGCTAGCACGATCACGATTTATTCGAGCTTATGTCAGATTCGACGATTCTTCGTTTCAGAAGTGT
Source organism: Lasioglossum baleicum (assembly GCF_051020765.1). NCBI lineage: Eukaryota > Metazoa > Arthropoda > Insecta > Hymenoptera > Halictidae > Lasioglossum > Lasioglossum baleicum. Next base: position 87,248 of record NW_027469544.1, read on the forward strand.
ATTTCTGAGCGGAATCGCTGTTTCGCGTGCTACATCAGTGCATTTGCATGCAACGAAGCGAAATTGGCACAGAAACTCCGATGCGGCAAGCACGATCACCATTTATTCGACCTTATGTCAGATTCGACGATTCTTCGTTTCAGAAGTGTATTTCTGTGCGGAATCGCTGTTTCGCGTGCTAGATCAGTGCATTCGCATGCAAATATGCGAAATTGGCACAGAAACTCCGATTCTGCTAGCACGATCACGATTTATTCGAGCTTATGTCAGATTCGACGATTCTTCGTTTCAGAAGTGTATTTCTGAGCGGAATCGCTGTTTCGCGTGCTACATTAGTGCATTTGCATGCAACGAAGCGAAATTGGCACAGAAACTCCGATGCGGCAAGCACGATCACCATTTATTCGACCTTATGTCAGATTCGACGATTCTTCGTTTCAGAAGTGTATTTCTGTGCGGAATCGCTGTTTCGCGTGCTAGATCAGTGCATTTGCATGCAACAAAGCGAAATTGGCACAGAAACTCCGATTCTGCTAGCACGATCACGATTTATTCGAGCTTATGTCAGACTCGACGATTCTTCGTTTCAGAAGTGTATTTCTGTACGGTATCGCTGTTTTGCGTGCTAGATCAGTGGGTTTGCATGCAAATATGCGAAATTGGCACAGAAACTCCGATTCGGCAAGCACGATCACCATTTATTCGACCTTATGTCAGATTCGACGGTTCTTCGTTTCAGAAGTGTATTTCTGTGCGGAATCGTTGTTTCGCGTGCCAGATCAGTGCATTTGCATGCAACGAAGCGAAATTGGCACAGAAACTCCGATTCTGATAGCACGATCACGATTTATTCGAGCTTCTGTCAGATTCGACGATTCTTCGTTTCAGAAGTGTATTTCTGTGCGGAATCGCTGTTTCGCGTGCTAGATCAGTGCATTTGCATGCAAATATGCGAAATTGCCACAGAAACTCCGATTCGGCAAGCAGATCACAATTTATTCGAGCTTATGTCAGACTCGACGATTCTTCGTTTCAGAAGTGTATTTCTGTGCGGAATCGCTGTTTCGCGTGGTAGATCAGTGAGTTTGCATGCAAATATGCGAAATTGGCACAGAAACTTCGATTCGGCAAGAACGATCACGATTCATTCGAGGTTATGTAAAATTCGACGATTCTTCGTTTCAGAAGTGTATTTCTGTGCGGAATCGTTCTTTCGCGTGCTAGATCAGTGCATTTGCATGCAACGAAGCGAAATTGCCACAGAAACTCCGGTGCGGCACCACGATCACGATTTATTTGAGCTTATGTCAGATTTGACGATTCTTCGTTTCAGAAGTGTATTTCTGTGCGGAATCGTTGTTTCGCGTGCTAGATCAGTGCATTTACATGCAACGAAGCGAAATTGGCACAGAAACTCCGATGCGGCAAGCACGATCACGATTTATTCGATCTTATGTTGGATTCGACGATTCTTCATTTCAGAAGAGTATTTCTGTGCGGAATCGCTGTTTTGCGTGCTAGATCAGTGGGTTTGCATGCAAATATGCGGAATTGGCACAGAAACTCCGATTCGGCAAGCACGATCACCATTTATTCGACCTTATGTCAGATTCGACGATTCTTCGTTTCAGAAGTGTATTTCTGTGCGGAATCGCTGTTTCGCGTGCTAGATCAGTGCATTTGCATGCAACAAAGCGAAATTGGCACAGAAACTCCGATTCTGCTAGCACGATCACGATTTATTCGAGCTTATGTCAGACTCGACGATTCTTCGTTTCAGAAGTGTATTTCTGTACGGTATCGCTGTTTTGCGTGCTAGATCAGTGGGTTTGCATGCAAATATGCGAAATTGGCACAGAAACTCCGATTCGGCAAGCACGATCACCATTTATTCGACCTTATGTCAGATTCGACGGTTCTTCGTTTCAGAAGTGTATTTCTGTGCGGAATCGTTGTTTCGCGTGCCAGATCAGTGCATTTGCATGCAACGAAGCGAAATTGGCACAGAAACTCCGATTCTGCTAGCACGATCACGATTTATTCGAGCTTCTGTCAGATTCGACGATTCTTCGTTTCAGAAGTGTATTTCTGTGCGGAATCGCTGTTTCGCGTGCTAGATCAGTGCATTTGCATGCAAATATGCGAAATTGCCACAGAAACTCCGATTCGGCAAGCAGATCACAATTTATTCGAGCTTATGTCAGACTCGACGATTCTTCGTTTCAGAAGTGTATTTCTGTGCGGAATCGCTGTTTCGCGTGGTAGATCAGTGAGTTTGCATGCAAATATGCGAAATTGGCACAGAAACTTCGATACGGCAAGAACGATCACGATTCATTCGAGGTTATGTCAAATTCGACGATTCTTCGTTTCAGAAGTGTATTTCTGTGCGGAATCGTTCTTTCGCGTGCTAGATCAGTGCATTTGCATGCAACGACGCGAAATTGGTACAGAAACTCTGATGCGGCAAGCACGATCACGATTTATTCGAGCTTATGTCAGATTCGACGATTCTTCGTTTCAGAAGTGTATTTCTGTGCGGAATCGCTGTTTCGCGTGCTAGATCAGTGGGTTTGCATGCAAATATGCGAAATTGGCACAGAAACTCCGATTCGGCAAGCACGATCACCATTTATTCGACCTTATGTCAGATTCGACGATTCTTCGTTTCAGAAGTGTATTTCTGTGCGGAATCGCTGTTTCGCGTCCTAGATCAGTGCATTTGCATGCAACGAAGCGAAATTGGCACAGAAACTCCGGTGCGGCAAACACGATCACGATTTATTCGAGCTTATGTCAGATTCGACGATTCTTCGTTTCAGATGTGTATTTCTGTGCGGAATCGTTGTTTCGCGTGCCAGATCAGTGCATTTGCATGCAACGAAGCGAAATTGGCACAGAAACTCCGATGCGGCAAGCACGATCACGATTTATTCGATCTTATGTTGGATTCGACGATTCTTCATATGAGAAGTGTATTTCTGTGCGGAATCGCTGTTTCGCGTGCTAGATCAGTGAGTTTGCATGCAAATATGCGAAATTGGCACAGAAACTCCGATTCGGCAAGCACGATCACGATTTATTCGAGCTTATGTCAGATTCGACGATTCTTCGTTTCCGAAGTGTATTTCTGTGCGGAATCGCTGTTTCGCGTGCTAGATCAGTGCATTTGCATGCAACGAAGCGAAATTGGCACAGAAACTCCGGTGCGGCAAGCACGATCACGATTTATTCGAGCTTATGTCAGATTCGACGATTCTTCGTTTCAGAAGTGTATTTCTGTGCGGAATCGCTGTTTCGCGTGCTAGATCAGTGCATTTGCATGCAAATATGCGAAATTGGCACAGAAACTCCGATTCTGCTAGCACGATCACGATTTATTCGAGCTTATGTCAGATTCGACGATTCTTCGTTTCAGAAGTGTATTTCTGAGCGGAATCGCTGTTTCGCGTGCTACATCAGTGCATTTGCATGCAACGAAGCGAAATTGGCACAGAAACTCCGGTGCGGCAACACGATCACGATTTATTCGAGCTTATGTCAGATTCGACGATTCTTCGTTTCAGAAGTGTATTTCTGTGCGGAATCGTTGTTTCGCGTGCTAGATCAGTGCATTTACATGCAACGAAGCGAAATTGGCACAGAAACTCCGATGCGGCAAGCACGATCACGATTTATTCGATCTTATGTTGGATTCGACGATTCTTCATTTCAGAAGAGTATTTCTGTGCGGAATCGCTGTTTTGCGTGCTAGATCAGTGGGTTTGCATGCAAATATGCGAAATTGGCACAGAAACTCCGATTCGGCAAGCACGATCACGATTTATTCGAGCTTATGTCAGATTCGACGATTCTTCGTTTCCGAAGTGTATTTCTGTGCGGAATCGTTGTTTCGCGTGCTAGATCAGTGCATTTACATGCAAATATGCGAAATTGGCACAGAAACTCCGATTCGGCAAGCACGATTACGATTTATTCGAGCTTATGTCAGATTCGACGATTCTTCGTTTCAGAAGCGTATTTCTGTGCGGAATCGCTGTTTTGCGTGCTAGATCAGTGGGTTTGCATGCAACGAAGCGAAATGGCACAGAAACTCCGATTCGGCAAGCACGATCACCATTTATTCGACCTTATGTCAGATTCGACGATTCTTCGTATCAGAAGTGTATTTCTGTGCGGAATCGCTGTTTCGCGTGTTAGATCAGTGCATTTGCATGCAACGAAGCGAAATTGGCACAGAAACTCCGGTGCGGCAAGCACGATCACGATTTATTCGAGCTTATGTCAGATTCGACGATTCTTCGTTTCAGAAGTGTATTTCTGTGCGGAATCGTTGTTTCGCGTGCTAGATCAGTGCATTTACATGCAACGAAGCGAAATTGGCACAGAAACTCCGATGCGGCAAGCACGATCACGATTTATTCGATCTTATGTTGGATTCGACGATTCTTCATATCAGAAGAGTATTTCTGTGCGGAATCGCTGTTTTGCGTGCTAGATCAGTGGGTTTGCATGCAAATATGCGAAATTGGCACAGAAACTCCGGTGCGGCAAGCACGATCACGATTTATTCGAGCTTATGTCAGATTCGACGATTCTTCGTTTCAGAAGTGTATTTCTGTGCGGAATCGCTGTTTCGCGTGCTAGATCAGTGCATTTGCATGCAAATATGCGAAATGGCACAGAAACTCCGATTCGGCAAGCACGATCACCATTTATTCGACCTTATGTCAGATTCGACGATTCTTCGTTTCAGAAGTGTATTTCTGTGCGTAATCGCTGTTTCGCGTGCTAGATCAGTGCATTTGCATGCAACGAAGCGAAATTGGCACAGAAACTCCGGTGCGGCAAGCACGATCACCATTTATTCGACCTTATGTCAGATTCGACGATTCTTCGTTTCAGAAGTGTATTTCTGTGCGGAATCGCTGTTTCGCGTGCTAAATCAGTGCATTTGCATGCAAATATGCGAAATTGGCACAGAAACTCCGATTCTGCTAGCACGATCCCGATTTATTCGAGCTTATGTCAGACTCGACGATTCTTCGTTTCAGAAGTGTATTTCTGTACGGAATCGTTGTTTCGCGTGCTAGATCAGTGCATTTACATGCAACGAAGCGAAATTGGCACAGAAACTCCGATGCGGCAAGCACGATCACGATTTATTCGATCTTATGTTGGATTCGACGATTCTTCATATCAGAAGAGTATTTCTGTCCGGAATCGCTGTTTTGCGTGCTAGATCAGTGAGTTTGCATGCAGATATGCGAATTGGCACAGAAACTCCGATTCGGCAAGCACGATCACGATTTATTCGACCTTATGTCAGATTCGACGATTCTTCGTATCAGAAGAGTATTTCTGTGCGAATCGCTGTTTTGCGTGCTAGATCAGTGGGTTTGCATGCAAATATGCGAAATTGGCAAAGAAACTCCGGTGCGGCAAGCACGATCACGATTTATTCGAGCTTATGTCAGATTCGACGATTCTTCGTTTCAGAAGTGTATTTCTGTGCGGAATCGCTGTTTCGCGTGCTAGATCAGTGCATTGCATGCAAATATGCGAAATTGGCACAGAAACTCCGATTCGGCAAGCACGATCACCATTTATTCGACCTTATGTCAGATTCGACGATTCTTCGTTTCAGAAGTGTATTTCTGTGCGTAATCGCTGTTTCGCGTGCTAGATCAGTGCATTTGCATGCAACGAAGCGAAATTGGCACAGAAACTCCGGTGCGGCAAGCACGATCACGATTTATTCGAGCTTATGTCAGATTCGACGATTCTTCGTTTCAGAAGTGTATTTCTGTGCGGAATCGTTGTTTCGCGTGCTAGATCAGTGCATTTACATGCAACGAAGCGAAATTGGCACAGAAACTCCGATGCGGCAAGCACGATCACGATTTATTCGATCTTATGTTGGATTCGACGATTCTTCATTTCAGAAGAGTATTTCTGTGCGGAATCGCTGTTTTGCGTGCTAGATCAGTGGGTTTGCATGCAAATATGCGAAATTGGCACAGAAACTCCGATTCGGCAAGCACGATCACCATTTATTCGACCTTATGTCAGATTCGACGATTCTTCGTTTCAGAAGTGTATTTCTGTGCGGAATCGCTGTTTCGCGTGCTAGATCAGTGCATTTGCATGCAACAAAGCGAAATTGGCACAGAAACTCCGATTCTGCTAGCACGATCACGATTTATTCGAGCTTATGTCAGACTCGACGATTCTTCGTTTCAGAAGTGTATTTCTGTACGGTATCGCTGTTTTGCGTGCTAGATCAGTGGGTTTGCATGCAAATATGCGAAATTGGCACAGAAACTCCGATTCGGCAAGCACGATCACCATTTATTCGACCTTATGTCAGATTCGACGGTTCTTCGTTTCAGAAGTGTATTTCTGTGCGGAATCGTTGTTTCGCGTGCCAGATCAGTGCATTTGCATGCAACGAAGCGAAATTGGCACAGAAACTCCGATTCTGCCAGCACGATCACGATTTATTCGAGCTTCTGTCAGAGTCGACGATTCTTCGTTTCAGAAGTGTATTTCTGTGCGGAATCGCTGTTTCGCGTGCTAGATCAGTGCATTTGCATGCAAATATGCGAAATTGCCACAGAAACTCCGATTCGGCAAGCAGATCACAATTTATTCGAGCTTATGTCAGACTCGACGATTCTTCGTTTCAGAAGTGTATTTCTGTGAGGAATCGCTGTTTCGCGTGGTAGATCAGTGAGTTTGCATGCAAATATGCGAAATTGGCACAGAAACTTCGATTCGGCAAGAACGATCACGATTCATTCGAGGTTATGTCAAATTCGACGATTCTTCGTTTCAGAAGTGTATTTCTGTGCGGAATCGTTCTTTCGCGTGCTAGATCAGTGCATTTGCATGCAACGACGCGAAATTGGTACAGAAACTCTGATGCGGCAAGCACGATCACGATTTAATCGAGCTTATGTCAGATTCGACGATTCTTCGTTTCAGAAGTGTATTTCTGTGCGGAATCGCTGTTTCGCGTGCTAGATCAGTGGGTTTGCATGCAAATATGCGAAATTGGCACAGAAACTCCGATTCGGCAAGCACGATCACCATTTATTCGACCTTATGTCAGATTCGACGATTCTTCGTTTCAGAAGTGTATTTCTGTGCGGAATCGCTGTTTCCCGTGCTAGATCAGTGCATTTGCATGCAACAAAGCGAAATTGGCACAGAAACTCCGATTCTGTTAGCACGATCACGATTTATTCGAGCTTATGTCAGACTCGACGATTCTTCGTTTCAGAAGTGTATTTCTGAGCGGAATCGCTGTTTCGCGTGCTACATCAGTGCATTTGCATGCAACGAAGCGAAATTGGCACAGAAACTCCGGTGCGGCACCACGATCACGATTTATTTGAGCTTATGTCAGATTCGACGATTCTTCGTTTCAGAAGTGTATTTCTGTGCGGAATCGTTGTTTCGCGTGCTAGATCAGTGCATTTACATGCAACGAAGCGAAATTGGCACAGAAACTCCGATGCGGCAAGCACGATCACGATTTATTCGATCTTATGTTGGATTCGACGATTCTTCATATCAGAAGAGTATTTCTGTGCGGAATCGCTGTTTTGCGTGCTAGATCAGTGGGTTTGCATGCAAATATGCGAAATTGGCACAGAAACTCCGGTGCGGCAAGCACGATCACGATTTATTCGAGCTTATGTCAGATTCGACGATTCTTCGTTTCAGAAGTGTATTTCTGTGCGGAATCGCTGTTTCGCGTGCTAGATCAGTGCATTTGCATGCAAATATGCGAAATTGGCACAGAAACTCCGATTCGGCAAGCACGATCACGATTTATTCGATCTTATGTTGGATTCGACGATTCTTCATATCAGAAGAGTATTTCTGTGCGGAATCGCTGTTTTGCGTGCTAGATCAGTGGGTTTGCATGCAAATATGCGAAATTGGCACAGAAACTCCGATTCGGCAAGCACGATCACCATTTATTCGACCTTATGTCAGATTCGACGATTCTTCGTATCAGAAGTGTATTTCTGTGCGGAATCGCTGTTTCGCGTGCTAGATCAGTGCATTTACATGCAACGAAGCGAAATTGGCACAGAAACTCCGGTGCGGCAAGCACGATCACGATTTATTCGATCTTATGTTGGATTCGACGATTCTTCATATCAGAAGAGTATTTCTGTGCGGAATCGCTGTTTTGCGTGCTAGATCAGTGGGTTTGCATGCAAATATGCGAAATTGGCACAGAAACTCCGATTCGGCAAGCACGATCACCATTTATTCGACCTTATGTCAGATTCGACGATTCTTCGTTTCAGAAGTGTATTTCTGTGCGGAATTGTTGTTTCGAGTGCTAGATCAGTGCATTTGCATGCAACGAAGCGAAATTGGCACAGAAACTCCGGTGCGGCAAGCACGATCACCATTTATTCGACCTTATGTCAGATTCGACGATTCTTCGTTTCAGAAGTGTATTTCTGTGCGGAATCGCTGTTTCGCGTGCTAGATCAGTGCATTTGCATGCAAATATGCGAAATTGGCACAGAAACTCCGATTCTGCTAGCACGATCACGATTTATTCGAGCTTATGTCAGATTCGACGATTCTTCGTTTCCGAAGTGTATTTCTGTGCGGAATCGCTGTTTCGCGTGCTAGATCAGTGCATTTGCATGCAACGAAGCGAAATTGGCACAGAAACTCCGGTGCGGCAAGCACGATCACGATTTATTCGAGCTTATGTCAGATTCGACGATTCTTCGTTTCAGAAGTGTATTTCTGTGCGGAATCGCTGTTTCGCGTGCTAGATCAGTGCATTTGCATGCAAATATGCGAAATTGGCACAGAAACTCCGATTCTGCTAGCACGATCACGATTTATTCGAGCTTATGTCAGATTCGACGATTCTTCGTTTCAGAAGTGTATTTCTGAGCGGAATCGCTGTTTCGCGTGCTACATCAGTGCATTTGCATGCAACGAAGCGAAATTGGCACAGAAACTCCGGTGCGGCACCACGATCACGATTTATTTGAGCTTATGTCAGATTCGACGATTCTTCGTTTCAGAAGTGTATTTCTGTGCGGAATCGTTGTTTCGCGTGCTAGATCAGTGCATTTACATGCAACGAAGCGAAATTGGCACAGAAACTCCGATGCGGCAAGCACGATCACCATTTATTCGACCTTATGTCAGATTCGACGATTCTTCGTTTCAGAAGTGTATTTCTGTGCGGAATCGCTGTTTCGCGTGCTAGATCAGTGCATTTGCATGCAACAAAGCGAAATTGGCACAGAAACTCTGATTCTGCTAGCACGATCACGATTTATTCGAGCTTATGTCAGACTCGACGATTCTTCGTTTCAGAAGTGTATTTCTGTACGGTATCGCTGTTTTGCGTGCTAGATCAGTGGGTTTGCATGCAAATATGCGAAATTGGCACAGAAACTCCGATTCGGCAAGCACGATCACCATTTATTCGACCTTATGTCAGATTCGACGGTTCTTCGTTTCAGAAGTGTATTTCTGTGCGGAATCGTTGTTTCGCGTGCCAGATCAGTGCATTTGCATGCAACGAAGCGAAATTGGCACAGAAACTCCGATTCTGATAGCACGATCACGATTTATTCGAGCTTCTGTCAGATTCGACGATTCTTCGTTTCAGAAGTGTATTTCTGTGCGGAATCGCTGTTTCGCGTGCTAGATCAGTGCATTTGCATGCAAATATGCGAAATTGCCACAGAAACTCCGATTCGGCAAGCAGATCACAATTTATTCGAGCTTATGTCAGACTCGACGATTCTTCGTTTCAGAAGTGTATTTCTGTGCGGAATCGCTGTTTCGCGTGGTAGATCAGTGAGTTTGCATGCAAATATGCGAAATTGGCACAGAAACTTCGATTCGGCAAGAACGATCACGATTCATTCGAGGTTATGTAAAATTCGACGATTCTTCGTTTCAGAAGTGTATTTCTGTGCGGAATCGTTCTTTCGCGTGCTAGATCAGTGCATTTGCATGCAACGACGCGAAATTGGTACAGAAACTCTGATGCGGCAAGCACGATCACGATTTATTCGAGCTTATGTCAGATTCGACGATTCTTCGTTTCAGAAGTGTATTTCTGTGCGGAATCGCTGTTTCGCGTGCTAGATCAGTGGGTTAGCATGCAAATATGCGAAATTGGCACAGAAACTCCGATTCTGCTAGCACGATCACCATTTATTCGACCTTATGTCAGATTCGACGATTCTTCGTATCAGAAGTGTATTTCTGTGCGGAATCGCTGTTTCGCGTGCTAGATCAGTGCATTTACATGCAACGAAGCGAAATTGGCACAGAAACTCCGATGCGGCAAGCACGATCTCGATTTATTCGATCTTATGTTGGATTCGACGATTCTTCATATCAGAAGAGTATTTCTGTGCGGAATCGCTGTTTTGCGTGCTAGATCAGTGGGTTTGCATGCACATATGCGAAATTGGCACAGAAACTCCTATTCGGCAAGCACGAACACCATTTATTCGACCTTATGTCAGATTCGACGATTCTTCGTTTCCGAAGTGTATTTCTGTGCGGAATCGCTGTTTCGCGTGCTAGATCAGTGCATTTGCATGCAACGAAGCGAAATTGGCACAGAAACTCCGGTGCGGCAAGCACGATCACGATTTATTCGAGCTTATGTCAGATTCGACGATTCTTCGTTTCAGAAGTGTATTTCTGTGCGGAATCGCTGTTTCGCGTGCTAGATCAGTGCATTTGCATGCAAATATGCGAAATTGGCACAGAAACTCCGATTCTGCTAGCACGATCACGATTTATTCGAGCTTATGTCAGATTCGACGATTCTTCGTCTCAGAAGTGTATTTCTGAGCGGAATCGCTGTTTCGCGTGCTACATCAGTGCATTTGCATGCAACGAAGCGAAATTGGCACAGAAACTCCGGTGCGGCACCACGATCACGATTTATTTGAGCTTATGTCAGATTCGACGATTCTTCGTTTCAGAAGTGTATTTCTGTGCGGAATCGTTGTTTCGCGTGCTAGATCAGTGCATTTACATGCAACGAAGCGAAATTGGCACAGAAACTCCGATGCGGCAAGCACGATCACCATTTATTCGATCTTATGTTGGATTCGACGATTCTTCATTTCAGAAGAGTATTTCTGTGCGGAATCGCTGTTTTGCGTGCTAGATCAGTGGGTTTGCATGCAAATATGCGAAATTGGCACAGAAACTCCGATTCGGCAAGCACGATCACCATTTATTCGACCTTATGTCAGATTCGACGATTCTTCGTTTCAGAAGTGTATTTCTGTGCGGAATCGCTGTTTCGCGTGCTAGATCAGTGCATTTGCATGCAAATATGCGAAATTGCCACAGAAACTCCGATTCGGCAAGCAGATCACAATTTATTCGAGCTTATGTCAGACTCGACGATTCTTCGTTTCAGAAGTGTATTTCTGTGCGGAATCGCTGTTTCGCGTGGTAGATCAGTGAGTTTGCATGCAAATATGCGAAATTGGCACAGAAACTTCGATTCGGCAAGAACGATCACGATTCATTCGAGGTTATGTAAAATTCGACGATTCTTCGTTTCAGAAGTGTATTTCTGTGCGGAATCGTTCTTTCGCGTGCTAGATCAGTGCATTTGCATGCAACGACGCGAAATTGGTACAGAAACTCTGATGCGGCAAGCACGATCACGATTTATTCGAGCTTATGTCAGATTCGACGATTCTTCGTTTCAGAAGTGTATTTCTGTGCGGAATCGCTGTTTCGCGTGCTAGATCAGTGGGTTAGCATGCAAATATGCGAAATTGGCACAGAAACTCCGATTCTGCTAGCACGATCACCATTTATTCGACCTTATGTCAGATTCGACGATTCTTCGTATCAGAAGTGTATTTCTGTGCGGAATCGCTGTTTCGCGTGCTAGATCAGTGCATTTACATGCAACGAAGCGAAATTGGCACAGAAACTCCGATGCGGCAAGCACGATCTCGATTTATTCGATCTTATGTTGGATTCGACGATTCTTCATATCAGAAGAGTATTTCTGTGCGGAATCGCTGTTTTGCGTGCTAGATCAGTGGGTTTGCATGCACATATGCGAAATGGCACAGAAACTCCTATTCGGCAAGCACGAACACCATTTATTCGACCTTATGTCAGATTCGACGATTCTTCGTTTCCGAAGTGTATTTCTGTGCGGAATCGCTGTTTCGCGTGCTAGATCAGTGCATTTGCATGCAACGAAGCGAAATTGGCACAGAAACTCCGGTGCGGCAAGCACGATCACGATTTATTCGAGCTTATGTCAGATTCGACGATTCTTCGTTTCAGAAGTGTATTTCTGTGCGGAATCGCTGTTTCGCGTGCTAGATCAGTGCATTTGCATGCAAATATGCGAAATTGGCACAGAAACTCCGATTCTGCTAGCACGATCACGATTTATTCGAGCTTATGTCAGATTCGACGATTCTTCGTCTCAGAAGTGTATTTCTGAGCGGAATCGCTGTTTCGCGTGCTACATCAGTGCATTTGCATGCAACGAAGCGAAATTGGCACAGAAACTCCGGTGCGGCACCACGATCACGATTTATTTGAGCTTATGTCAGATTCGACGATTCTTCGTTTCAGAAGTGTATTTCTGTGCGGAATCGTTGTTTCGCGTGCTAGATCAGTGCATTTACATGCAACGAAGCGAAATTGCACAGAAACTCCGATGCGGCAAGCACGATCACCATTTATTCGATCTTATGTTGGATTCGACGATTCTTCATTTCAGAAGAGTATTTCTGTGCGGAATCGCTGTTTTGCGTGCTAGATCAGTGGGTTTGCATGCAAATATGCGAAATTGGCACAGAAACTCCGATTCGGCAAGCACGATCACCATTTATTCGACCTTATGTCAGATTCGACGATTCTTCGTTTCAGAAGTGTATTTCTGTGCGGAATCGCTGTTTCGCGTGCTAGATCAGTGCATTTGCATGCAACAAAGCGAAATTGGCACAGAAACTCCGATTCTGTTAGCACGATCACGATTTATTCGAGCTTATGTCAGACTCGACGATTCTTCGTTTCAGAGTGTATTTCTGAGCGGAATCGCTGTTTCGCGTGCTACATCAGTGCATTTGCATGCAACGAAGCGAAATTGGCACAGAAACTCCGGTGCGGCACCACGATCACGATTTATTTGAGCTTATGTCAGATTCGACGATTCTTCGTTTCAGAAGTGTATTTCTGTGCGGAATCGTTGTTTCGCGTGCTAGATCAGTGCATTTACATGCAACGAAGCGAAATTGGCACAGAAACTCCGATGCGGCAAGCACGATCACGATTTATTCGATCTTATGTTGGATTCGACGATTCTTCATATCAGAAGAGTATTTCTGTGCGGAATCGCTGTTTTGCGTGCTAGATCAGTGGGTTTGCATGCAAATATGCGAATTGGCACAGAAACTCCGGTGCGGCAAGCACGATCACGATTTATTCGAGCTTATGTCAGATTCGACGATTCTTCGTTTCAGAAGTGTATTTCTGTGCGGAATCGCTGTTTCGCGTGCTAGATCAGTGCATTTGCATGCAAATATGCGAAATTGGCACAGAAACTCCGATTCGGCAAGCACGATCACGATTTATTCGATCTTATGTTGGATTCGACGATTCTTCATATCAGAAGAGTATTTCTGTGCGGAATCGCTGTTTTGCGTGCTAGATCAGTGGGTTTGCATGCAAATATGCGAAATTGGCACAGAAACTCCGATTCGGCAAGCACGATCACCATTTATTCGACCTTATGTCAGATTCGACGATTCTTCGTTTCAGAAGTGTATTTCTGTGCGGAATTGTTGTTTCGAGTGCTAGATCAGTGCATTTGCATGCAACGAAGCGAAATTGGCACAGAAACTCCGGTGCGGCAAGCACGATCACCATTTATTCGACCTTATGTCAGATTCGACGATTCTTCGTTTCAGAAGTGTATTTCTGTGCGGAATCGCTGTTTCGCGTGCTAGATCAGTGCATTTGCATGCAAATATGCGAAATTGGCACAGAAACTCCGATTCTGCTAGCACGATCACGATTTATTCGAGCTTATGTCAGATTCGACGATTCTTCGTTTCCGAAGTGTATTTCTGTGCGGAATCGCTGTTTCGCGTGCTAGATCAGTGCATTTGCATGCAACGAAGCGAAATTGGCACAGAAACTCCGGTGCGGCAAGCACGATCACGATTTATTCGAGCTTATGTCAGATTCGACGATTCTTCGTTTCAGAAGTGTATTTCTGTGCGTAATCGCTGTTTCGCGTGCTAGATCAGTGCATTTGCATGCAACGAAGCGAAATTCGCACAGAAACTCCGGTGCGGCAAGCACGATCACGATTTATTCGAGCTTATGTCAGATTCGACGATTCTTCGTTTCAGAAATGTATTTCTGTGCGGAATCGCTGCTTCGCGTGCTAAATCAGTGCATTTGCATGCAAATATGCGAAATTGGCACAGAAACTCCGATTCTGCTAGCACGATCCCGATTTATTCGAGCTTATGTCAGACTCGACGATTCTTCGTTTCAGAAGTGTATTTCTGTACGGAATCGTTGTTTCGCGTGCTAGATCAGTGCATTTACATGCAACGAAGCGAAATTGGCACAGAAACTCCGATGCGGCAAGCACGATCACGATTTATTCGATCTTATGTTGGATTCGACGATTCTTCATATCAGAAGAGTATTTCTGTGCGGAATCGCTGTTTTGCGTGCTAGATCAGTGGGTTTGCATGCAAATATGCGAAATTGGCACAGAAACTCCGATTCGGCAAGCACGATCACCATTTATTCGACCTTATGTCAGATTCGACGATTCTTCGTTCAGAAGTGTATTTCTGTGCGGAATTGTTGTTTCGAGTGCTAGATCAGTGCATTTGCATGCAACGAAGCGAAATTGGCACAGAAACTCCGGTGCGGCAAGCACGATCACCATTTATTCGACCTTATGTCAGATTCGACGATTCTTCGTTTCAGAAGTGTATTTCTGTGCGGAATCGCTGTTTCGCGTGCTAGATCAGTGCATTTGCATGCAAATATGCGAAATTGGCACAGAAACTCCGATTCTGCTAGCACGATCACGATTTATTCGAGCTTATGTCAGATTCGACGATTCTTCGTTTCCGAAGTGTATTTCAGTGCGGAATCGCTGTTTCGCGTGCTAGATCAGTGCATTGCATGCAACGAAGCGAAATTGGCACAGAAACTCCGGTGCGGCAAGCACGATCACGATTTATTCGAGCTTATGTCAGATTCGACGATTCTTCGTTTCAGAAGTGTATTTCTGTGCGGAATCGCTGTTTCGCGTGCTAGATCAGTGCATTTGCATGCAAATATGCGAAATTGGCACAGAAACTCCGATTCTGCTAGCACGATCACGATTTATTCGAGCTTATGTCAGATTCGACGATTCTTCGTTTCAGAAGTGTATTTCTGAGCGGAATCGCTGTTTCGCGTGCTACATCAGTGCATTTGCATGCAACGAAGCGAAATTGGCACAGAAACTCCGGTGCGGCACCACGATCACGATTTATTTGAGCTTATGTCAGATTCGACGATTCTTCGTTTCAGAAGTGTATTTCTGTGCGGAATCGTTGTTTCGCGTGCTAGATCAGTGCATTTACATGCAACGAAGCGAAATTGGCACAGAAACTCCGATGCGGCAAGCACGATCACCATTTATTCGACCTTATGTCAGATTCGACGATTCTTCGTTTCAGAAGTGTATTTCTGTGCGGAATCGCTGTTTCGCGTGCTAGATCAGTGCATTTGCATGCAACAAAGCGAAATTGGCACAGAAACTCCGATTCTGCTAGCACGATCACGATTTATTCGAGCTTATGTCAGACTCGACGATTCTTCGTTTCAGAAGTGTATTTCTGTACGGTATCGCTGTTTTGCGTGCTAGATCAGTGGGTTTGCATGCAAATATGCGAAATTGGCACAGAAACTCCGATTCGGCAAGCACGATCACCATTTATTCGACCTTATGTCAGATTCGACGGTTCTTCGTTTCAGAAGTGTATTTCTGTGCGAATCGTTGTTTCGCGTGCCAGATCAGTGCATTTGCATGCAACGAAGCGAAATTGGCACAGAAACTCCGATTCTGATAGCACGATCACGATTTATTCGAGCTTCTGTCAGATTCGACGATTCTTCGTTTCAGAAGTGTATTTCTGTGCGGAATCGCTGTTTCGCGTGCTAGATCAGTGCATTTGCATGCAAATATGCGAAATTGCCACAGAAACTCCGATTCGGCAAGCAGATCACAATTTATTCGAGCTTATGTCAGACTCGACGATTCTTCGTTTCAGAAGTGTATTTCTGTGCGGAATCGCTGTTTCGCGTGGTAGATCAGTGAGTTTGCATGCAAATATGCGAAATTGGCACAGAAACTTCGATTCGGCAAGAACGATCACGATTCATTCGAGGTTATGTAAAATTCGACGATTCTTCGTTTCAGAAGTGTATTTCTGTGCGGAATCGTTCTTTCGCGTGCTAGATCAGTGCATTTGCATGCAACGACGCGAAATTGGTACAGAAACTCTGATGCGGCAAGCACGATCACGATTTATTCGAGCTTATGTCAGATTCGACGATTCTTCGTTTCAGAAGTGTATTTCTGTGCGGAATCGCTGTTTCGCGTGCTAGATCAGTGGGTTAGCATGCAAATATGCGAAATTGGCACAGAAACTCCGATTCTGCTAGCACGATCACCATTTATTCGACCTTATGTCAGATTCGACGATTCTTCGTATCAGAAGTGTATTTCTGTGCGGAATCGCTGTTTCGCGTGCTAGATCAGTGCATTTACATGCAACGAAGCGAAATTGGCACAGAAACTCCGATGCGGCAAGCACGATCTCGATTTATTCGATCTTATGTTGGATTCGACGATTCTTCATATCAGAAGAGTATTTCTGTGCGGAATCGCTGTTTTGCGTGCTAGATCAGTGGGTTTGCATGCACATATGCGAAATTGGCACAGAAACTCCTATTCGGCAAGCACGAACACCATTTATTCGACCTTATGTCAGATTCGACGATTCTTCGTTTCCGAAGTGTATTTCTGTGCGGAATCGCTGTTTCGCGTGCTAGATCAGTGCATTTGCATGCAACGAAGCGAAATTGGCACAGAAACTCCGGTGCGGCAAGCACGATCACGATTTATTCGAGCTTATGTCAGATTCGACGATTCTTCGTTTCAGAAGTGTATTTCTGTGCGGAATCGCTGTTTCGCGTGCTAGATCAGTGCATTTGCATGCAAATATGCGAAATTGGCACAGAAACTCCGATTCTGCTAGCACGATCACGATTTATTCGAGCTTATGTCAGATTCGACGATTCTTCGTTTCAGAAGTGTATTTCTGAGCGGAATCGCTGTTTCGCGTGCTACATCAGTGCATTTGCATGCAACGAAGCGAAATTGGCACAGAAACTCCGGTGCGGCACCACGATCACGATTTATTTGAGCTTATGTCAGATTCGACGATTCTTCGTTTCAGAAGTGTATTTCTGTGCGGAATCGTTGTTTCGCGTGCTAGATCAGTGCATTTACATGCAACGAAGCGAAATTGGCACAGAAACTCCGATGCGGCAAGCACGATCACCATTTATTCGATCTTATGTTGGATTCGACGATTCTTCATTTCAGAAGAGTATTTCTGTGCGGAATCGCTGTTTTGCGTGCTAGATCAGTGGGTTTGCATGCAAATATGCGAAATTGGCACAGAAACTCCGATTCGGCAAGCACGATCACCATTTATTCGACCTTATGTCAGATTCGACGATTCTTCGTTTCAGAAGTGTATTTCTGTGCGGAATCGCTGTTTCGCGTGCTAGATCAGTGCATTTGCATGCAACAAAGCGAAATTGGCACAGAAACTCCGATTCTGT